>NW_028274816.1:116088722-116391752 GCF_037043125.1 Eumetopias jubatus | reverse complement strand
CAGAATGGGAGAAAAAAACTTGCATCTAGAATATATAAAGAACCCCTATGATTCCATTTTTAAAAAAGAAATAACTCAATTTAAAAACAGGCAAAAGATTTGAATAGACATTTCTCCAAAAAAATATGCAAATGGCCAATAAGCACAAGAAAAGATGCTCAACATCACTGGCCATCAGGGAAATACAAATCAAAACCACAATGAGATACCACTAGGTATCTAGGCACTAGGCACTAGGCACCTAGGCACTAGGATGGCTACAATAAAAAAGATAGATAATAATAAGTGTTGGAAAGGATGTAGGGAAATAAGAACCCTTATACATTGCTGGTGGGAATGAAAATGGTATAACTGCTCTGAAAAACAATCTGGCAGTTCTTGAAAGTTTAAACATATAGTTAACACATGACCCAGCAATTCTACTTCTAGGCATATTTCCAAGAGAAATGAAAACATATGTCCATATAAAAACTTGTAAACGAATGTTCATAGCAACATTATTCATAATAGCCAAAAGCAGAAACAATTCAAACACCAAGAAACTGATGACTGAATAAATAAAATGAAGCATATTCATACAATGGAATATCACTGAGTAATAAAAAGGAATGAAGTACTTATAAATGCCATAACACACATGAACCCTGAAAACATGCTAAGCAAAAAAAGTCAGTCATCTGCGGAAGATGGCAGAGTGTGAGGACGCTAGTCTCACCTCATCCCATGGATACTATGACCAGGTAACACTCAAAACCAGTGTAAATAACCCAGAAGACAACCTGAAGACTGGCAGAACAAACTCTACAACTAAATGTAGAGAAGAAGCCACATCAAAGAAGGTAAGAAGGGCAGAGATGCAGTTGAGAACTAAAGAGACTCATGGGGTTGTCTGTGGGAAGGAGGATGCCATGGGCACAGAGAAGGGAGAGAAATACACCCCAGAGCAGGAAGCCAAATGGGAATGATGAATCCCCATAACATCTGGCTTTGAACAGCGGGGGACTGAATTTCATAAGTTATTACAACCAGCAGGACTTAAAACCTGGAATTTTAGCAGGCTCAGCTCTAGGAGAGCCAGAAGGGTATGAGGAAACTGAGTCCCTGTCCTTAAAGAGAAAGTACAACAAACAGCACATAAAGACACAGCATAGAAGCAGTAGTTTTGAAAGGCCCTTGGGACATATGGGAGGGAGTTTTTTACTAAACTTAGAGGGTATCCCAGAGGGACAGAAATAGCTGGGGAACTCCTTTAGGAACAAAGGAACTGGCAGGTGCCATTTCCCTCCCCACCTCCACCATAAACACATGGCTACCTGTGAGACTCACTACCTAACTTGCTAGCACTGCCATCACCTTCCTGCACTGTGCTCCTGCCAGTCTACCCCTTTGGACATCCTGCCTCAGTCCAGGAGCTGCAGAGCCCCTTCCACAGAAAAACAGGGGTGCACAAATGTTGCTGATACCACTGTCCTGCCTATGATCCCATGCCCATGCTGTGCTTCTGTGAAGCTAGATGGACCACTTCAGTCCCCACACTGAAGGGACCCTCCTGCAGAAGACTGGAGGCATACAAATCTTGCTGGCACCCCTCACCCCCCACCCCCAGTGCTGTGCTTCAGTGGAACCACCCTCTCCAATACACTCTTGGCCAGAATGAATAAAAGGTGGTGCCACAGGTCTGGCAGTGTACAAGCAGCCTCTACAGTGGCCAGCACCATTCCAAAATGACTCCTGCCCCAGAGAGAGGGAAAGATAACCACACACACCAGTCAGATGGAAGTCCCATTAGTAGGCTGGAAGCAGACAACTGGTTGACTGCAAGCCCCACCCACAAATGGAAGCTTCTCAGGGGCAACACAGGAAAAGTGCCCAGCAGTTTGGCACTACTGCATCTCTGGCAAATGCCTGGTCTGACACAACTCAAGCCTAAGGCATACTCAGACTGGCCCACTAACACCACAGGGCCAAACGCTGCCCACAACAGGCAGAGAGCCACTGCAGACAACTGGACTGAAGGAAAAAGCAGCTTTGCCACAACAGCTAAGCATATGCATCACACATAGGAGACACTCCTGTAGCACCAGGTTCTGGTAAACAGGGGACACAGCATGGCAGGGCACTACAGGACCTTTTCGTCCTAAGGCCAATGCAGGAGACATGGCTGTGTCCTAATACACAGAAACCCATACAGAGAGTTAGACAAAAAAAGGAGACAGAGGAATATGTCCCAAATGAAGAACAGGACAAAAATCATAGCAAGAGACCTGAGTGAAACAGTAAGTAACATGCCTCATAGACAATTTAAAACAATAATCATAAAGATACTCAATGGACTTGAGAAAAAGAGTGAAAGACCTCAGTGAGACCCTTAACAATGAGATTTAAAAAGAACCAATCAGAGATGAAGAACACAGTAAATGAAATTGAAAATACACTAGGGGCACATGCGTGGCTCAGCTGGTTAAGAGTCTGACTCTTCTTTTTTTTTTTTTTTTAAGATTTTATTTATTTATTTATTTGCCAGAGAGAGGCAAAGTGAGAGAGGGAACACAAGCAGGGGGAGTGGGAGAGGGAGAAGCAGACTTCCCTTAAGCAGTGAGGGGCTCAATCCCAGGACCCTGGGATCATGACTTGAGCTGAAGGCAGACGCTTAACGACTGAGCCACCCCAGCGCCCAAGAGTCCAACACTTGATTTCAGCTCAGGTCATGATATCAAGGTCATGGGATCAAGCCCCACATCAAGCTCTGCAACTCAGTGCAGTGTCTGCTTATCCCTTCCCTCTACTCCTCCCCCTGCTCTCTCTCTTTCTCTCTAAAATAAATAAATGAAGTCTTTGAAAGAAAATACACTGGGAGTGCCTGGGTGGCTCAGTCAGTTAAGCATCCAACTCTTGGCTTCGGCTCAGGTCATGATCTCATGGGTTGTGAGATTGAGCCCCGCATCAGAGTCCTCGTTCAAGCAGGGAGTCTGCTTGGGTTTCTCTTCTTCTCCTCCTGCTCCTCCTCCTGTTCTCTCCTTCTCCCTCTCTCTCAAACAAATATATCTTTTTTATAAATGTTTAAAAAAAGAAAATACACTAGATGGAATAAACAGTAGAGTAGATTAATCAGAAGAATGAATCAGCCACCTAGAGGAGAGTAATGGAAAGTAATCAAGCTGAGCAAGTAAGAAAAAAATATGTAAACTGAGAATAGACTTAGGGGAAATCAGTGACACCATCAAGTGTAATAACATTTACATGATAGGCATCCCACAAGGAGAAGAGAAAGAAAATTTATTTGAAGAAATAATAGCTGAAAATTTCCCAAATCTGGGGAAGGAAACAGAAATCCAGATCCAGGAGGCACAGAGATCCTCCTATAAAATCAACCCAAGGAGGTCCACACCAAGACACATAGTAATTAAGATGGCAAAAAGTAGTGATACAGAGAGAATTTTTTAAAAAAGCAGCAAGAGAAAAGAAAGCAGTTAAACACAAGGGAAACCCCATAAGGCTACCAGCTGCTTTTTCAGCAGAAACTTAGCAGGACAGAAGAGACTGGCATGATATATTCAAAAAGTTCAAAGGAAAAAATCTGCAACCAAAGCTATCCAGCAAGGCTATCTTTCAGAGTAGAAGGAGAGATAAAGAGTTTCCCAGACAAACAAAAGTTAAAAGAATTGATGACCCCCCACACCAGCTCTACAAGAAATGTCAAACGGGCTCCTTTGAGTGGAAAGGAAAGACCATACGCAAGAGTAAGGAAAGAAGGAAGCACAAAAGCAGTAAAAATAAGTATATATATGTAAAAATCAGTCAAGGGATTCATAAAATAAAAGGAAGTTAACTATGGCAACATATACCTAAAACATGGGAGGAGAGGAGTACAGAATGGGTTCAAACTTAAGTGACTATCAACTTAATACAGGCCGCTATATACAGAACATGTTATATACAAACTGAATGGTAACCACAAATCAAAAAATAGTAATAGATATGCAAAAAGAAAAATAAAGAGAAAGGAATCCAAGTATATCACTAAAGAAAGCCAACTAATTGTGAGAGAGAAGACCAAAAGAAGAAAAGAAAAAACTACAAAAACAACCATAAAACAAATAACAAAATGACAACAAATACATTCCTCTTAATAATTACTTTGAATGTAAATGGACTAAATCCTCCAATCAAAAAACATAAGGTGATGGAATGGATACAAAAATAAGACCCACCTATATGCTGTCTACAAGAGATTCATTTCAGACCTAAAGACACATGCAGAATAAAGTGAAGGGGTGGAGAAGCATTTATCATGCAAATGGATGTGAAAAGAAAACTGGGGTAGCAATACTTATACTGGACAAAATAGACTTTAAAACAAAGACTGTAACAAGAGACAAAAAAGGATGCTTTATAATCAAGGGGACAATCCAAAAAGAAGACATAACAATTTTAAGTATTTATGCACCCAACATGGGAGCACCCACATACTTAAAGCAATTAATAACAAACATAAAGAAAGTATCAATAGCAATACATTAATAGTAGGGGATTTTAATACCCCCACTTACATCAATGGACAGATCATCAAAACAGAAAATCAACAAGGAAACAGTTGCTTTGAATGAACATTAGACCAGATATATTTAACAGATATATTCAGAACATTCCTTCCTAAAACAACAGAATACACATTCTTTTCAAGTGCACATGGAACATTCTCTAGAATAGATCACATATTAGGTCATAAAACAAGTCTCAACAAATTAAAAAAGATTGAAGTCATTCCATGCACTTTTCCTGACCACAACATTATGAAACTAGAAATCAAGCACAAGAGAAAATCTGGAAAGAGCACAAATACATGGAGGTTAAGTAACATGCTACTAAACAATGAATGGGTCAACCAAAAAATCAAAGAGGAAATCAAAAAGTACATGGAGACAAATGAAAATGAAAACACAATGGTCCAAAATCTCTGGGATGCAGCAAAAGCTGTTCTAAGAAGGAAGTTCATAGCAATACAGGCCTACATCAAAAAGGAAGAAAAATCTCAAATAAGCAACCTAATCTTACACTGAAAGGGGCTAGCAAAAGAAGAACAAACAAAACCCAAAACCAGTAGAAGGAAGGAAATAATAAAGATTAGAGCAGAAATGAATGAAATAGAAACTAAAAGGACAACAGCACAGATCAACGAAACCAGGAGCTGGTTCTTTGAAAAGATCAACAAACTATTTAAACCTTTAGCCAGACTCATAAAAAAGAGAGAAAGAGAGAGAAAGAGAGGACTTAAATAAGCAAAATGAAAAATGAACAAGGAGATATAACAACTGACACTACAGAAATACAAAGGATAAGAGAATATCATGAAAAATTATATACCAACAAATTGGACAACCTAGAAGTGGATAAATTCCAAAAACATATAATCTCCTCAAATTAAACCAGGAAGAAACAGAAAATTTGAATAGACTGATTACCAGCAATGAAATTAAATCAGGAAAAAAACAAAAAACACAAAACTTCCAACATACAAAAGTCCAGGACCAGGTGGTTTCACAGATGAATTCTACCACACATTTAAAGAAGAATTAATACCTATTCTTCTCAAACTATTCCAAAAAATAGAAGAGAAAGGAAAACTTCCAAAAATCATTCTAAAAGGACTGCATTACCCTGATATCAAAACCAGATAAAAAAAAAAAAGAGAGAACTAAAGGCCAATATCTGTGATGAACATAGATGCAAAAATCTTCAACAAAATTTTAGCAAACCAAATCCAACATTACATTAAAAAAATTATTCTCCACAATCAAACGGAATTTATTCCTGGGATGCAAGGTGGTTCAACATTCACAAATCAATAAAGGTGATACATCACATCAATAAGAGAAAGGATAAAAATCATACGATCATTTCAATAGATGTGGAAAAAGCATTTGACAAAGTACAACTTCCATTCATGATAAAAACCCTCAACAAAGTAGGTTTAGAGAGAATATACCTCCACATAATAAACGCCATATATGAGAAACCTGCAGCTAACATCATACTTAATGGTGAAAAATTGAGAGATTTCCCCCTAAGATCAGGAAGAAGACAAGGATGTCCATTCTCACCACCTTTACTCAATACAGTACTAGAAGTCCCAGCCACAGCAATCAGACAAGAAAAAGGAATAAAAGACATCCAAATTGGTAAGGAAGAGGTAAAACTTTCACTATTTGTAGATGATGATACTATATATATAGAAAACCCTAAAAAGTCCACCAAGAAACTACTGGAATTGATAAATGAATTCAGTAATGTCGCAGGATACAAATCCATTTACAGAAATCCATTGCATTTGTATACACTAATAATGAAGCAAAATGAAAGAGAAATTAAGAAAGCAATCCCATTTACAATTGCACCAAAAAGAATAAAATATCTAGGAATAAACTTAACCAAGGAGGCGAAAACCTGCACTCTGTGAAGAAATTCCATGCTCATGGATTGGAAGAGCAAATATTGTTAAAATGTCTATACTACCCAAAGTAATCTACAGATTTAATGCAATCCCTATCAAAATACCAAAGCATTTTTCACAGAACTAGAACAAAAAGTCCTAAAATTTGTATGGAACCACAAAAAACCCTGAATAGCCAAAACAGTCTTGAAAAAAGAAAAACAAAGCTGGAGGCATCACAGTTCTAAATTTCAAGATATACTATAAAGCTGTAGTAATCAAAAGAGTATGGTATTGGCACAAAAACAGACACATAGATCCATAGAACAGGATAGAAAATGCAGAAATAAACCCACAATTATATGGTCAATTAATTTTCAACAAAAGAGGTGAGAATATGCAATGAAAAAAAGTCTCTTCAGCAGATTGTGTTGGGAAAACTGGACAGCTACATGCAAAAGGATGAAACTGGACCACTTTCTTACACCATATGTAAAAATAAACTCAAAATCGATTAAAGACCTAAATGTGAGATCTGAAACCATTAAAATCATAGAAGAAAGCACAGGCAGTAATTTCTCTGACACTGGCCATAGCAACATTTTTCTAGATATGTCTCCTGAGGCAAGGGAAATAAAAGCAAAAATAAACTATTGGGTCTACAACAAAATAAAAAGTTTCTGCACCGTGAAAGAAACAATCAACCAAATAAAAAGACAGCCTACTGGATGGGAGAAGATATTTGCAAATAACATATCTGATAAAGGGTTAGTGTCCAAAATATATATAAAGAACTTCTACAACTCAACACCCAAAAAACAAATAATCCAATTAAAAAATGGGCAGAAGATATGAACAAACATTTCTCAAAAAAACAAAAAACATACAGATGGCCAACACATGAAAAGATGGTCAACATCACTCAACATCAGGGAAATGCAAATCAAAACTACCATGAGATATCACCTCACACCTATCAGAATGGCTAAAATAAAAAACACAAGAAACAAGTGTTGGCAAGGATGTGGAGAAAAAGGAACACTCATGTACTGTTGGTGGGAATGCAAACTGGTAAAGCCACTGTGGAAAACAGTATGGACTTTCCTCAAGAAATTAAAAATAGAACTACCATACAATCCAGTAATAGTACTACTAGGTATTTACAATACAAAAAATTTACAATACAAAAAATACAAAAACACTAATTCAAAGGGATACATGTACCCCTGTGTTTTTGCAGCATTATTTACAATAGTCAAATTATGGAAGCAGCCCAAGTGTCCATGAATAGAAGAATGGATAAAGAAGTGGTATATATACACAATGGAATATTATTCAGCCATAAAAAAAGAACAAAATCGTGGGCGCCTGGGTGGCTCAGTTGATTAAACCGCTGCCTTCAGCTCAGGTCATGATCCCAGCGTCCTGGGATCGAGCCCCACATCAGGCTCCCTGCTCATGCAAGAAGCCTGCTTCTCCCTCTGCCTGCCGCTCCCCTTGCTTGTGCTCTCTCCCTCTCTCTCCCTCTCTCTCCCTCTCTCTCTCTCGCTATCTCTCTCTGTGTGTCAAATAAATAAATAAAATCTTAAAAAAAAAAGAACAAAATCCTGCCATTTGCAGCAACATGGATGGAGCTAGAGAGCATAATGCTAAATGAAGTCAGTTAGAACAAGACAACTACCATATGATTTCACTCATATGTAGAATTTAAGAAAAAAAACCAAAGGAATAAAAGAGAGAGACAAACCAAGGAACAGATTCTTTTTTTTAAAAGAAATATGTATCTTTTTATTTACTTATTTATTTGAGAGAGAGAGAGAATGAAAGAGAGAGAGAGCATGAGAGAGGGGAGGGTCAGAGGGAGAAGCAGACTCCCCGCGGAGCAGGAAGCCCGATGTGGGACTCGATCCCAGGACTCCAGGATCATGACCTGAGCTGAAGGCAGTCGCTTAATCAAGTGAGTCACCCAGGCGCCCCAGGAACAGATTCTTGATTACGGAGAACAAACTGATGGTTACCAGAGGGGTGGTGGGTGGGAGCATGGGTGAAATAGGTGATAGGAGTTAAAGAGTACACTTCTCATAATGAGCACTGAGTAATGTATAGAATTGCTGAATCACAACATTGTGCATCTGAAACGATTACAACACTGTATGTTAACTATAGTGGAATTAAAGTAAAAACCTAAAAAAGAAAAGAAAAAATAAATAGAAAAGAAGAAAAAGATGCCAGTCACAAAAGACCACATATTTTATGATTCCATTTATATGAAATGTCCAGAATAGGCAAATCCACAGAAACAGAAAGTATATCAGTGGTAACTTAGGGTTGGGATATGGACAAAATGGGACTGACTGTTAATGGGTATGGAGTCTCTTTTTGGGGGGTAATACGAACGTTGTACAACTCTGTGAACATATTAAAACTCAATGAATTATATATTTTAATGGGTGAATTGTATGGTATGTGATATACCTCAATAAAGCTGCTACATTTCCAAAATTGTTGTGTCTGGCTTTGTTCTAGGTGGTGCAAATACAGTAATTGACATATGTCTTCCATTTACCTTTCCAGATTCACTCTTCAGCCTTCTCCACTCTGCACTCTGCCCTTAAGAGACTGACCTAACAGACCATATCAAAAGGGTTCTCAGGGGCAACAGGGAGTTCAGGCAAGAAATCAGAGTGGAAAAGAAGATGGGATTATAATATTTATTCTTTTAGCTCCCTTGCTGAGGGCTGCTGCCTCTCTCCAGGGAGAGTCACTGACCTCCCGAGTCAGCCAACTTTACATACTATCTCTTTTACGTTCTACTAGCTACTATAACTATTTCTTTAGCCATTTGGGGCCTAAAGATGGTAACATCACGACTGCTCCAGGATACCGCAGTAGTCTTTCTGGTTTCCCCATACTTGCCTCTTTGTAAATAACCCCTTAATAAAAAAAATAACCACTTTGTAAAGAAAACTTTCTTGGGATTATTCTGTACTATCTGTTTTCTACTGAGACCCTTGCTAAACAGACACACAGGGCCCTGCTATCCCAGAGCTTTCATTCCAATGATCAAAGGAAAGAAATAAATTAATAAGAATACTCAAGTAGAGGGAACAGAAAGTGCAATGGTGCTGCTCCAGGCAGACATTTGGCATGTTTGCTGTGCAGAAAGACCAGTGTGACCAATGTGGAATGACTTAATGGGGACTAATAAGAAATGAAACAGAGTAGTGGGTGGGGCCAAATTATACAGAATCATATGCACGCTATTAAATTTTTGTCTGATATATTTAACTAATACAGACAAAACATGAATAGAAACACAACTTTTAGTATTTATAATGTAATCTAGTGTTTGCATCCCTGATTTAAAAATCCCTTTGGGGCGCCTGGCTGGCTCAGTCAGGAGAGCATGCAACTCTTGATCTTGGAGTCATAAGTTCAAGCCCCACACTGGGAATAGAGCTTACTTAAATAAAATTAATTAATTAATTAATTAAAATCCCATGCTTTGTATTACAGTAGTGCCAAGTACTTTCAAGGACAGGAAAAGGTTTAATTTCTGATTCATAAAATACAAATAAATCAGGGACCAAATGTATAGCCATGCCATATATAGATATATATGTCATTAATAAGAAAAATCAGAAAATAAGATTCATGATATACTTTCTTTTTCACCATCTAGCCCCTTAAAGGAGAGATCTTGTTCCTTGAGAGCCCTAGGTTTTGTTTTGTTTCATTTTTTACTTTGTTTTGTTTTGGGGGAAAAAAGTGAGTTTAATATTTAAGGAAAGAAATCTTTTGCAAATGTAGAAATGTGGAACTGGCCAAGCTGTATGGAGTACCTAATGAAGCAAATCTTCCTATGACAATGGTAGCACTTAAGTTGAAAATTTGCCTATAAAACAAATATTGCCATATATAGACTGATTTTGGGTGGGGGAATATCTACATTCTATATTCTCATTATAGTTCCTCTCTAATAAAATCTTTGTGGATGTTTATAAGCCTTCTCTCTGAAAATTCCACAGGCAGCCTGGTAACTTTTATTTATATAAAAGCCAAAGAACTAAGAATATATTAGAGATTCAGAGATGGTAAAAAGGTTAAGCATCATAACCAGAGAAATCAGTTGAGAATCAGGTTTAAGTATAAATAAAGCACATTTAGGGGCGCCTGGGTGGCTCAGTCGTTAAGCATCTGCCTTCAGCTCAGGTCATAATCCCAGGGTCCTGGGATCGAGCCCTGCATCAAGTTCCCTGCTCGGTGGGAAGCCTGCTTCTCCCTCTCCCACTACCCCCCCCCCGCCGCTTGTGTTCCTGCTCTTGCTCGCTCTCTCTCTCTCTCTCAAATAAATAAATAAATAAATCTTTAAAAAAAATAAATAAAGCACATTTAACACTTTGTGGGGGCGCTTGGCTGACTCAGTTGGAGGAGCATGTGACTCTTGATCTTGAGGTCGGGGTTCGAGCCCCATGGTGGCTGTAGAGATTACTTAGAGCCACCCTAAGACCCAGCAATTGCTACTACTAGATATTTATCCAAAAGATACAAACATAGTGATCCAAAGGAGCACATGCACCCCAATGTTTATATAACAAAGTCCACAATAACCAAACTATGGAAAGAGCCCAGATGTCCACTGACAGATGAATGGATAAAGAAGATGTGGTGTATATATATGCAATGGAATATTACTCAGCCATCAAAAAGAATGAAATCTTGCCATTTGCAACAATGTGGATGGAACTAGAGGGTATTATGCTAATAAAATAAGTCAGTCAGAGAAAGATAAATATCATATGATTTCACTCATGTGGAATTTAAGAAACAAAACAGATTAACATAGGGGACGAGAAGGAAAAATAAAATAAGATGAAAATAGGGAGGCAAAGCCTAAGAGGATGCTGAACTCTAGGAAACAAACTGAGGGTTGCTGGAGGGGATGAAGGTGGGAGGAACGGGTAATTGGGTGAATGGGCATTAAGGAGAGCCCCTGAGGTAATGAGCGCTGGATGTTAGATGCAACTGATGAATCACTAAATTCTAGCCCAATAACTAATAATACAGTAATTGTTAACTAAATTGAATTTAAATGAAGTTTTTTTAATTTTAAAATTTTTTTAAATTTTTAAAAAAAGAAACAAAGGTAGAGAGAGAAGCTGAATTGAATCAACAAAATTACTCTTTGTAAATAGCAAAACATAGAGTTCCTCTGTATTCTAAACAATAAAATACATGTCATGTTGTATATTTTTATTATATTTTTAAGTGCTGTTATATTTAAAAAACAACAAACAAACAAACAAAAACAACACAGGTGCCTGGCTCAGTCAGTTAAGTGTCTCCCTTCAGCTCAGAATATGATCTCAGGGTCCTGGGATCGAGCCCCACATCCCGCTTCTCCCTCTCCCACTCCCCCTGCTTGTGTTCCTGCTCTTGCTATCTTTCTCTGTCAAATAAATAAATAAAATCTTAAATAGGTAAATAAATAAATATTCTAATTTTATCTACACATTTTATAAATAAGTTATACCTTGCCCTGGGTAAAGATTTTAAATAAAGAGTTGCCAGGATGAGAGTCAAATCTCCAGCATAAATTCACTGATAAGGGACTGTTGTACAATCCTTCAAAAAATACTAATGCTCTATTTACTCTAAGGAATAGGGCATATAAAGTCACCATGTCTTTGGGCCTTAATTCTTCCATCTGTATATCTGTATAGTATTGGTTTTGACTTAAAAAATCTAAGTCCTAACAAGAAACGCTTATGCACTTCCAGTTTCTGACTGATTAGAGCGCCCTCATGTGTGTCTTTGTTGTAATGTTTTAAATATCTGAAAACTTAATCTCAGCAGCAATACAATTATACCTTTATTTTCCCATTTATAACGGCTTCAAGTATCACTTAGTAAATGATAAAGAGTGTGATTAATCCTACAATTCACTATCAAGCTTTTCATATACCAAATTTTATTCTAAAGTAGTGAAGTTATTTTTCTGATTTACATTTTAATGACTCAAAGGGTTTTTCCCTTAAAACTTCCAAGATAAGTTTTTCATTACAACTTATTTTATCATGCCTGAAAAAAATATGTAGCCAATGAAGTCGTTAATTATATGTGATAGCTTTTTAGGGATGGAGAACAGCTCAAGGGGACATTTTCAACTCAGTTTTTCCAAATAAAAATTTACTTGTCTAAGTCACTGAAGACATTTCTTCCTACTTGAAAAGACTATATTGGAGGGAGCCAAAAGAATCTCATTTTTTGAAAAACTGTACATAAAATTTAAAAATCTCATAAATCCAACCATTTTTTAAATGGCATTCATCCAACAAATATTTATTGAGGGGCCCCACTGTGTGCCAGGAATGAGATATCAAACTGAAGGAACCCAAAGCTACTAAAGTAGAGCAAAAAAGAACTGTTTTTTTCTTCCTCTATAAAATGAGTTAATAATAACCGCTTCACCCAAGAGAGTTGCTATAAAGATCTAATAACATGACATAAGTAACCACATTTTTTAAAGAGAGCGGTGTTATTAAAATGTTTACAAGAGAAACCTTGGTGCTTCCAAAGACATATTTTAGGGGTTGCTTTGTGTGTGGAAAATCCTTGAATGTGAGGCTCTACTGATTTTAACAAAATTTTTCTTCAAATTTTCATGAGAGGAAAGAAAGTGGGAAGAGAAAATTATGTCATGTAAGAAAGGAAGTCTGAACTATTCTTCATCACCTCCTAATGTGTTTTTTCTTAGCAACAAGTCATGGATTGGTTGGTGATGACACCAGTCAAAGTCAAGAAGTCAGACTGGCTATACTGGACTAGCTAGAATGGGGCAATGATGCTACACTGGCAGAAGCCAGAGTTTTCAACCTTCCAAAAATCCCTGAAACCAACACCAGCAACCCCATCTTACTCAAATGAAGGTAGCATACAAGATGATTCTCAGTGACTGATTCTAGTACCCGTGGAAAAAATGAATAGACGGTTTGTGTCCTCCCACCAAGACTTAGAATCCATTTCCTGTTTCCAGCTTCTTTCCTGTCTCTCACATCCACAGCCTCCCTTCCTGCTGTCCTCTTCCCATTCAGAATCCTTTACTGCATCTCAAGAAAAGTTCCACACCCCCCAGGTTTTGTCTTCTCAGGGACCCAGTTTAAGTTGTTTTCATATGGCCTATTTTTCAATTGTTTCCAACCTTTTAAAGTGTGATCTTTTTCCCCACCTCCAATTTTAAACTTGTTATGGAAATTATTTAACATATCAAAAGTAGATGAAAGTGTATAATGAATCCCGCACATACCCATTATCCAGCTTTAACTACTACCAACATATAGGCAACTGTAAGCAGTGTGACTTGGTTAAAATACAGCATGAGAGTGGTTAGTGATTAGAAAATCAAACAGAGGGGTGCCTGGATGGCTCAGTCATTAAGTGTCTGCCTTCAACTCAGGTCATGATCCCAGGGTTCTGGGATCAAGCACCACATTGGGCTCCCTGCTGTGCGGGGAGCCTGCTTCTCACTCTCCCTCTGCCTGCCTCTACCCCTGCTTGTTCTCTCTCTCTGTCAAATACATAAATAAAATCTTTTAAAAATTAAAAAAAATCAAACAGAATTTCTGAAATGAAAAATATATTTGAAAGTACACAATCAATGGAAAGATTAAATAGCTGAATAGTTCAGTGGAATAATTAATTACCTAGAATACAACCCAAAGAAGTTACCTAGAATGTAACACAGACACAAAGAAATGGAAAGGATGAAAAAAAAGAATGTGTTGTTGATGATAAAGTACAAAGGTCCAATGGATATTTGGAGTTCCAGAAGAAGAAAATGGAGAAAATGGAAGAGAAGCCATATTTGAAAAATTATGACTGAGAATTTTCCAGAATTAACAAAACTCAAATTCTTAGTCTGAAGAAACTATGATTCCCAATATAAAGAAATGAAAAGAAATCCACTCAAGATACATCATAGTGAAATTACAGAAAACCAAAAAAAAAAAGAAAAAGATCCTGTAACAGCTAGAAAGAAAGAAAACTTAACTACAAAGGAACAAATGAAAAGTGATAAGACATTTCTCATTAGCAATAGTGGAAGCCAGAAAATAGTGAAATATAGGCATACTTCATTTTATTGCCCTTCATTTTACTGCGCTCCACAGATACTGCATTTTTTTTAAAACAAATTGAAGGTTGGTAGCAACCCTGCATTGAGCAAGTCTATCAGCACCGTTTTCTAATAGCATTTGCTTATTTCTTGATTCTGTTACATTTTGGTAATTCTCACAATATGTCAAAACTTTTTCATTATTATTATATTTGTAACGGTGATCGGTATTCTTTCATATTACTACTGGAGCCTGAAAATGTGGCTAAATTGCTGCAATCTCATGATAAAACTTTAAAGAATAAGGACTTGTTTCTTATGGATGAGCAAAGACCGTGGTTTTTTGAGAAGGAATCTACTCCAGGTAAAGATGCTGTGAAAACTATTGAAATGACAACAAATGATTTAGAATATTCATAAACTTAGTTGATAAAACAGTGGCAGGGTTTGAGACAAATGACTCCAAGTTTGAAAGAAGCTCTACTGTAGGTAAAATGTATCAAACAGCATCACATATTACAGAGAAATCATGGATCCACATGGCAAACTTCATTGCTCTCTTACATTAAGAAACTGCCACAGCCACCAGCCACCCAATCTTTAGCAATCACCACCCTGATCAGTTAGCAGCCATCAACATGGAGGCAAGACCCTCCACCAGCAAAAGATTATGACTCACTGTAAACTCAGATGATGGTTAGCATATTTTAGCAATAAATTTTTTTTAGAGGGGGGAAGGGCAGAAGGAGAGAGAATCTTTTTTTTTTCTTTAAAGATTTTACTTATTTATTTGTCTAAGGAAAGAGAGCGCACAAGCAGGGGGAGCAGCAGGCAGAGGGAGAAGCAGGTTCCCTGCTGAGCAAGGGCCGTGATACAGGACTCCATCCCAGGACCCTGGGATCATGACCTGAGCTGAAGGCAGATGCTTTACCAACTGAGCCACCCAGGTGCCCACACTAAAGGTAATTCTTGAAGTTTCTAATGAGAAATTCTGAGGAACTAGGGTTATAAAAGTTATGAACATACATAGGTGGTTAAGAACACAAATAGACCAAGGAGACAATGGCTCTAGCCACAACCACCAGAACCCTACCTCAGCTTTTACTCTGTGAAACATTTTGGTTACATGTGAGGCATGCGGTTTACTTTTGTAGATTTCAGGGAAGAAAACACTTCTGCTCAGTCTCCTCATGTTACCAACCTAAAAAGCTTTCCTGGACCCTCAGTTCTTGGGAGGAGTGGTTGAAGTAATTGGTCAGAGTCCAAGACATTCATTGGGCCTTACTGCTTCTTGACTCAGGTCTCTCTTCTTTTCTGCCTCATACTGGGGCCTCCCGTTAACTGTGCCATATTAGTTTTAGTGAGAAGGGAGAAGTTCAACATAACTCTCCAGCAGTAATTACTGGATTTTCATTTCATATATTTAGCTCCCTATAATTCCTGGCACACTTGCCTTTTTTGCAAAGTGGTTTGCTTTTCCTTCCTGGAGAAGTAAAGTCTTTACCTACTGGAAAGGTAAGTCTATTTCTCTATCCCCTTGAATCCTAGACGTGGCCATGTGACATCCTTTGGCCAATGGGAGGGCACAAATGTGGCACAAGCAGAGGGTATAATAATTGCATATTGGAACTTGCTCTCTCTTGCTGCTAGGAACCCTTCCACCACTGAGTGAACATAATCCCAGACCAGCCTCCTGGAGGATGAGAGCTCATGTGAAGAAGCCTCTGGTTATCCCAACCATCCTAGCTGAGGCCCCCAGATACATGATTGAGGCCATTCTAAATCATCCAGTCCCAGCTGAGCTGGCCCAGACTAGAACTGACCAGTCAACTCTCAGAAATATGAGAAATAATGTTCGTTGTTTGAAGCCCTTATTTAATTTTGTTTCACAGCAAAAGACAATTGATATAGCAGTATAACATGCAAACAAATAAAACAAGCTATAAAACCCTGAATGTAATCAATGGGGAATGGTGAATGAATTTATATCCCTACTGCAGACTATTATGCAATTATTAAGTATCAGAATCTTCATCAGTTAGTCCAGAGTAGCACTGTCCAATAGAAATATAATTATGTCAGAGGCACATATTGAATGGAGCACTGGGTGTTATATGCAAACAACGAATCATGGAACACTATATCAAAAACTAATGATGTAATGTATGGTGATTAACAATAAAATTAAGAAAAATAAATGAAATCAGAAAAAGAAAGAAATATAATTATGTCATGTGTAATTTTAAGTTTTAAGTAGCTACATTAAAAACAGCAAAAGGAGGGGCGCCTGGGCGGCTCAGTCATTAAGTGTCTGCCTTCGGCTCAGGTCATGATCCCAGGGTGCTGGGATCGAGCCCCACGTTGGCCTCCCTGTTCCACGGGAAGCCTGCTTCTCCCTCTCCCACTCCCCCTGTTTGTGTTCCCTCTCTCGCTGTTTCTGTCAAGTAAATAAATAAAATCTTTAAAAATAAAAAAATAAAAAACAGCAAAAGGAAACAAGGAAATTAATTTTAATAATATATTTTATTTAACTCAATATATCCAACATGTAATCAATAAAAAATTATTTGTGAGATATTTTACATTCTTTTTTTGTACTAAGCCTTAGGAATCTGGTGTGTTTTTTACACCTTACAGCACAATCAAATTCAAAAGAGCTACATTTCAAGTGTTCAGTAGCTACATGTGGCTAGTGACTACCATATTGGACGACAAAGGTCTAGAGGCTAGTCTACCATACATGGAAGTTACAGTTCAAATGTGTGATTTCACCCATTACACACTTTTTTTAAAGAAAAGTCATCCAAGTGTACATAACTATGTGGAAGGGGGTGAAAGGATATAACTCAAGTTATTAAAATTGTTTTGCCAGTCAGCTAATTGAGGTTGGAAGGAAAGGGAAGAGATATTTCTTTTACATATGCTGGTATTGTTTAGCTTCATATAAAGGTATATTAAGTTTTAAGTTATTTTTTAAGCTAGATAAAAAGCATAAGGTGAAATAAAAATGAGGTAAAAAGGAGGACACATGAAATGCTCCTAACTGAGGTTACTTCTGGAGTCAGCATAAAGGAAGAATTTTATTTTTTTTTAAATCTTTTTACTGAAGTATAATTGACATATAACATTGATTTCAGGGATACAACATAACAATCTGATATGTGTATACACTGTGATCACCACAATAAACCTAGTTACTATCTATTCCCATAGGTTAACTTTTAGAATTTAATCTCCTGACAATTTTCAGGTACGCATTACAATATTATTGACTATACTCACCATGATGTATGTTACATCCTTGTGACTATTTATGACTGGAAGTTTGTATTTCACCCATTTTGACCAACTTCCTAATCCACCACCCCTCTGGTAAATGCCATTCTGTTCACTGTATCTGAGAGTTTTGTTTCATTTTGTTTGTTCATTTTTTTTTTAGATTCCATATATAAGTGAAATCATATAATATTTGTCTTTCTATGACTTATTTTGCTTAGCATAATTTCCTCAAGGTCCATCCATGTTGCAAATAGCAAGATTTCATTCTTTTTAGGGGCTTAGTATTCCATTGTGTGTGTGTATATGTGTGTACACATACTGTGTGTGTATACACACACAAACACACACACACACACTACATCTTCTTTATCTGTTCATCCATTGATGGACACTTAGGTTGTTTCCATATCTTGACTATTATAAATAATGTTGTGATGAACAAAGGGATGCACATATCTTTTTGAAGTAGGTTTTTTTTCCCAGATAAATACACATAAGTAGAATAGCTGGATCATATGGTAGTTCTATTTTTAATTTTTTGAAGAACTTCCATATTGTTTTCCACAGTGGCTGCACCAATTTACTTTCCCACCAACAGTGCACAAGGGTTCCCTTAAGAATTTTACTTTTTAATACAGGTCTTTTCCAATTTTTAAACTCTAACCACTTATTTTATAATTTTTTAAAGTTACATTTTTTTTAAGTAGGCTCCATGCCCAGCACAGAGCCCAATGTGGGGCTCAAACTCAGGACTGCAAGATCAAGACCTGAGCTGAGATCGAGAGTCCAACACTCAACCAACTGAGTACCCAGCTGCCCCTAAAAGTTACATTTCTATGTTAAATTTTTTTTTTAAAAATCGGAATAGTGATTCTTTTCCACAAGGGTTAGGGACAGAAATTGAGTGGGAAGGGGCATACAGAATCTTTTGGGGGTGATGAAAATGCTCTATATCTTTTCATTTTTTTTAAAGATTGTTATTTATGTATTTGACAGAGAGAGAGACAGTGAGAGAGGGAACACAAGCAGGGGGAGTGGGAGAGGGAGAAGCAGGCTTCCCACTGAGCAGGGAGCCCGATGCGGGGCTTGATCCCAGGACCCTGGGACCATGACCTGAGCCGAAGGCAGATGCCAAACCAACTGAGCCACCCAGGTGCCCTGAAAATGCTCTATATCTTAAAAAGGGTTACGGTTACACAGGTGAATGTATTTGTCAAAACTCACAAGATACACACTCAACATTTGTGCATTTCACTTTGTATAAAAAAGTTGTAAAAAATTTGAACCCTAGGGATGCCTGGGTGGCTCAGTCGGTTAAGCATCTGACTTCAGCTCAGGTCATGATCCCAGGGTCCTGGGATTGAGTCCCACATTGGGCTCCTTGCTCAGCAGAGAGCCTGCTTCTCCCTCTGCCTGCTGCACCCCCTGTTTGTGCTCTCTCTCTCTCTCTGACAAATAAATAAAATCTTCAAAAAAACCCTCTTACCTTTAAAAAAAAATTGAACCCTAGTTAACAATACATATGATGGCATATTTAAAAGTGAAGTGTACTGATATATGTGATTTGCTTTGAAAAGCACAAAATAATAAGATGGTTTGATGATACATGGAATAGGTGGTTATGGCTAGGAATGGCTAGTTATATGATAAAGCAAATATACCAAAATGTCACCTGTAGAATACAGACGGGGGTGGGAGATGGAGAGGGTGGTGGGTTTGGGTGTTACTACAATTCTTTCATTATCTCAGTTTGAAAATTTTCATAATAAAATGTTGGGGGAGAAAAGAAAGTTGCAGAAAAACATAATATTTTAATTTTGTTTTAAAATATTCTTGTGTTGTAGAAGACATATTTATACATGCATAAAGATATGAAAGCCACACAAAACTGCAGAAATTGTCAAGCTGATCCTAAAATTCATACAGAAATGAATTCCAAAATAGCCAAAACAATCTTGAAAAAGGGAATAAAGTTGGAGTCCTGACACTTCCTGATTTCAAAACATAACACAAAGAACAGCAATCAGGACAGTATGGTACTGGTATAGACAGATATATAGATCAATGGACTAGAAATGTAAATGCTTACATTTATGGTCAACTGATTTTCAAGAAAACTTGATGGGAAAGAGTCTTCCAATAAACTATATATCCATATAAAAAAATTGGGGGGCATCTGGGTGGCTTGGTCAGTTAAGCATCTGCCTTTGGCTCAGGTCATGACATCAGGGTCCTGGGATCAAGCCAGTCAGGCTCCCTGCTCAGCATGTGTCTGCTTCTCCCTCTGCCTCTGCCCCTCCCCCACCTGCTCATGCTTGCTCTATCAAATAAATAAGATCTTAAAAACAAAACACCTTATACATGAATGTTAAGTGCAGCATTGTCTTAACATTGTCAACAAGCAGGAAACAATTCAAGCGTCCATCAGCTGGTGAATGAGTAAACAAACATGTCCTATCCATATAATGGAATATTACTGAGCAATAAAAAGGAATGAAATATTGATACATGCTTCAACATGGATAAACCTTGAAAACACTTTGCTAAGTGAAAGAAGCCCATCATAGAAGGCTATATATTCTATGATTCCATTTATATGAATGTCTAGAATAGGTAAATCTACAGAGACAGAAAGTAGATTAATGATTGCTAGGAGATGGGAGGAATGAGGAATAACTATTAATGAGCACTGGGTTTCTTTTTGAAGTGAAGAAAATGCTCTAAATTTATAATGATGATGGTTACACAACTCTGTGGATAAAAACCCACTAACTATACTTTAAAAGGGTAAAATTTTATGCTATGTGAATATCTCAATAAAGCTGTTACTTAAAAAATTTAGTTTGAATGAATAAAAATTTTTTATGAGAAAAACTAAACTCATTTCTTTATGTTTCTTATAATCTCTATCATTACTTAACCATTTTTATGAATGGAGATGAATAAGAAAGAAAATAAGTGTAATTTGAAAAGGTAAGAAAAACAACACACTTAGGGTTTGGTGTTTGGTACACAGAGATGACTCTCAGATTTGGGCTGTAACAAGAGAGGTGAAAACTGCAAGGGCACTAACTGCTGCTAAAGAAACACCAGCAGTTTCTAATTTTATGCTGTTCTATATTTTGCTGTGACTTTCATAGCTTTCGATAATGTTATAGTAGAGGCCAAAACAGAAATGCCTTTTATATTTTATTATAAGAGCTAAACTGGGAAATAAACTCACCAATTGCTTTTTTAAAAAGGAAATGAGCTAAAAACAACATAGATGTAAGTGGAGCTTAAATAAACCTTTACTCAGTAAAATGAATGTGTTCACAGGGGAGGGAGAGTTTGGTAGTAAAAATAGTTTAAAGTATTACATTATTTTAAAAAGCATTTTGTTTCATTTACTGTAGATGGTCAAACACCATTTTAAAACAGATGGTAAACTGTTGGATAGTAAAAGAAATGACATCTTGTTTCCATTTTCCTATTCCTTCCAGTTCATCTCTTTATTGTAAATGATTTTCCATTGTGGGAGGATATTAAATTTAAATCAAACTGAAAGGAAAAAAGCATGTGGCTATGTTCATAAATTCATGTTTCTTAGCACTTGCTGCCTCTTATAGCCATTTTATGAAGAATATTTCAAATTGATTTATTCTTTCTGGATCTGAAAAAATTGAGTTTCTTTTCTTGAGCAAACAGCTTATTTGAAAAAACCTATACACAAAAAGAAACAAAAGAATCGTGTAATTATGATATCAACATTTAAAATAAATTTTAATACTTTCAGGAGAAAGATGTACTGATAAGCATTTGAGGAATGGTATTAAATTTAATTTGTCAAGATAATAACTAAGATGCGCAGTGCTTACCATGTTCTTAGATTGTTCTAAATGCCATACATAAGAGAGTATGTACGTATGCTTGCATACATACATGTGTATGTGTATATGAATGTTTGTGTGTGTTGCTAACAATTACGTAAATAAATAAATAAATAATTTCTCACAATAACCACACCAACATGAGGGAACTGAAACAGAACAAAGTTAAGCAATTTGTCCAAGCTGAACCCAAGGGAGTTTGGCCCCACCGTCCATGTTTTTAATAATTACTCTCTGTATATATCAAGAGCACTGAGAACATTAAACAAGCCAATAGATCGTTCATACGTCCTGTTCTGAACTTCCCTCTACAAAACACCAAGTTCTTTTTTTGGACATATGATACATCTGAAACTTATTGTAAAGTTCTTTTACAAGAAAGGAGGTAACTAATTTCTGATTTTGAACCCTCTTTTACCTATGACAAAACTTTCTAGATTCACAGAAACCAGTTTTTCAATCTAAAGCACATTATTTTGGGATCAAATGTAAATACATTAAAAAAACAGACACTGGAGGGGCACTTGGGTGGCTCAGTCAGTTGGGCATCGGACTCTTGGTTTCAGCTCGGGTCATGATCTCATGGGTTGTGAGATCAAGTCTACTCTGTGCTCAGCAGGGTGGCTGCTTGAGATTCTCTTCCTCTGTCCCTTCCCTCACTCATGTTCTTTCTCTCTCTAAAATAGATAAATCTTAAAAAAAAAAACTGGAGACGTCACTGAGGGAGGCAGTACCAGGAAGGCATGGAGAACCAGGAAGCACAAGGACCAACAGGTAGGACTAGAGTAGCTTGAAGAAACCCCTCTCACATGTGATGCCACTCCAGTAACCCAACCCCCTCCTGAACAGGGATCTGAGAATGTGCCAAGATGCCCCCTAGCCTTCACCAGGTGGGCCTGTATAATGCGTCCATGTGCAATAACGAGGGATGTCTTTTATTTTCTGCTACCTCTTCCCTGCCAGTGCACTGTTGGGGCAGAGGGAGAAGGTATTTTCAAGACAAAGCACAAGCAGCACAAATAAAAGGGGTGAAGTTGCAAAAAAAAATTGAAATTAGGTTAATAAATCCATATCTTTATTTTCCAGATGGTTAACCACTAATCCACATGATAGAAATAAATTTTTATATAAAATTGTATCTACTTTGGATTTTTAGCTTAAAAAAAAGGAAAACATACTTCTTTTTTACAAGTTGTCTATATTTTTTTAATTGAAGTATAGTTGACATACAATGTTAACATTAGTTTCAGGTGTACCACATAGTTATTTGATAACCCTATGCCTTATGCTATGTTCACTACAAGTGTAGCTACCATCTGTCACATCCCCAACACTATTACAATGCCACTGACTATATTCCCTATGCTGTACATTTTATCCCTATGACTTATTCATTCCATAACTGGAAACCTGTACCTTCAATTCCCCTTCACCCATTTTGCCCACCCATCTACTGCTCTCCCCTCTGGCAAACAACAGTTTGTTCTCTGTATTTAGTTATAGGTCTGATTCTGCTTTTTGTTTGTTTGTTTGTTTTGTTTTTTAGATTCCACATATAAGTTAAATCATGTGATATTTGTCTTTCTCTGTCTGACTTATTTCACTTAGCATAATACCCTCAAGGTCCATCCATATTGCCAGAAATAGCAATAATATTCCATTGTATTCTTTATCCATTCATCTATTGATGGACACTTGGTCCAGATCCTGGCTATTTTAAATAATGCTGCAATAAACGAGGGATGCATATATCTTTTTGAATTACTGTTTTTATTTTCTTTGGGTAACAGAATTACTGGATCATATGGTATTTCTATTTTTAATTTTTTGAGGAACCTCCATAGTTTTCCACAGTGGCTGCACCAATTTACATTCCCAACAGTGCACGAGGATTTTGTTTTCTCCACATCCTCACCAACATTTGTTATTTCTCGTCTTTTTGATTCTAGCTATTCTGACTGGCATAAGGTGATATCTTATTGTGGTTTTGATTTGCATTAAGGAAAACATACTTTTTAAGATTATACTCAACTTCATACAACTAATTACCTAAAAACAATTCCCAAAGACATTTTTATTTTGAGAGATACACAAAGGTTGCCTTCCTATATGCCAACTCTAGAACCAGATTGCTCTATGACATTTTTCCTAAAAGCATTCATTTAAGACATTTTTATCTTGTGTCAACTTCAACTGATTGATAGTGAATGGCTGGACTTCTGTGTGTAGAAGGAACCTGAGGCTGAGTTCAAGCTGAACAAGAATGAATTTGATTTCAGCTGTCAATATCTGCCATAGGTATGGGTAGAAAAAGCGATAGCACAAGTGCTATGTATTTACCATCCCTGAATTAGTGGATACAATTCCTTTTTTTTTTTAAAGATTTTATTAAAATCTTAATATTTATTATTTATTTATATTTGAGAGAGCATGAGCGGAGAGATGGGCAGAGGGAGAGGGACAAGCAGACTCCCCACTAAGCAGGGAGCCTGATGCAGGGCCTGATCCCAGGACCCCGATACCATGACCTGAGCGGAAGGCAGATGCTTAACTGACTGAGCCACCCAGGCGCCCTAGTATATAAAATTTCTATACAAAAAAAACTCCATCACTTGTAGTTTATACCAGAGCTTAAAGTAAAACTGAGAATACACATACACCAGACCAATAAAAACCATTTTTAATAAAAATAATACCATCTTACTATACCATAAAATAAGAAACTAACACTCCAAATTAGTCTCCAAATGTTTAGGAAGTGAACTGTGGATCAGCCACATCACGTAAGGGTGAAAGAAGGAAAACCAAAAATTTGTGTTCAAAGGAAGCAAGCTGGGGCCAAGATTAAATGGAAGTAAGAGAGAAAACTGGGCACAGGTAGGGGGAAAAAACATTCTATGAAGGAAGAGGGACAGGTACTACAGAAAAGCAAAAGTAAAGGTTTCTTTCTTGTCAGGGTAAAGAGCATTAAGAAAAAAACATTCAAAACTTGGAAATAGGCAGAAGAGATTACTGGGATCATTCCAATGGAATACAAGATATAATTTGGCAGACCTCTAGGGACAGGATAGCTGATTGTGTAGGGACGTGCATCTTAATTTGACTTTCTATTGACTAGGGTATTTTACAACTTTATAGGGGTAGTGGTTAACTTGCAGGTCACTGACAACAAAGCAATTGCTCTTCCTATCGGAGAGCAATGCAAATGATTCCTGTCCTTAGTCATATAAATACAAATCTCCTGGTAGAGATTTAACTCTTTTCCATCTAGAAAAAACATAACCCAAAATATTATGTCTCTTACCATGCAGAAATTTGCATCTACTGACAAATTAGTTTCAGCATTCCTTTGACTATATATATATTCTCTGTCCCTGAATTTTTCTTTGAACCAATCTTAGTATCTTATATGTTCTCATAATTAATGAGTTGCATAAGATATTTGAAATATTTTCCTATTATATTTGAATAAAAGCCATGTTTTTAAATTTTTGAAAATTATATTCTAGCAAGCGTTTGTGTAGAAATAATAAACTAGATAAACAGGGAAAAAAGAGTTACAGAGGACCTAATAACAGGTAACAAAGTGACAGCAAAGGAGTGCCACTATGCAGTAACAAATATCTACTTTGTTCTAGAATGATGAAATGGTGACTGAGCACTTATTACTAAGAATTTATGTGTTGCATATATGAGCTGACTATGCAGGTATCCCCTTTTAAAAAGCAATTTCTGAAGCTATAATATTCATAAAGAAATGGCAACTTGAGACACCTGGATGGCTCTGTCAGCTAAGTGTCCGACTCTTGGTTTGGGTTCAGGTCATGATTTCACAGTTGTGAGATTAAGCCCTGCATCAAGCTCCACACTCAGCGCAGTCTGCTTCAGATTCTCTCTCCCTCTCCCTTCTGCTCACACACTCTCTCTCAAATAAATAAATAAAATTTTTAAAAAAAGAAAGAAATGGCAACTTACCTATAAAGGAAGGCTAAAGAAGTGGGGAAACCAGCAGACCTTACTAATAAGGAAGACTAGGGGGAAAGATTCCAGGTAAGAACAATCCATGGTGTAGAATGCTATAAAAATGTCAAGTAAGATGAGATCTGAAAAGTGTCCATTCATTCATATATTCAATAAATATTTATTGGGTTCTTAGTATATGCCAAAAACTGTATTAGTCATGAGGATACAGTAATAAAACAAAAATAGTCCCTCCTGACATTGAGTATAGTGGAAGAGACAGACATTAAATAGCTATTTTAAGAAATAAGTATTCAGAGATTCCAGTGCCAGGCAAGGAATAGTCCACTAAAGGTTTTTTTTTTTTTCTGATGGGCATTGATACCTCCTAGCTCAATGTGCCCCTCAAATTTCCAGTGATTTTCCACAGAGCTGTGCCCCATACAGGCACCCCTTTAATAGGCCAGGTTTCCACTGCCCTTCATTGGCCATTGTCCATGAGTTGATAAAAATGAAATCTAGGGATTGTTATCATTCATTGTCCAATTCTTCCACCACTGCTAAGAAAACAGTAGGCAAGTCAGCCCACCTAGCTGATTTTTACCTTCTCTGATCAGAGTGGTGGTCTTCCTAACAGGATTTTGTCCATTTACCTTACAACTGCCATCCATGAACCAAGGAGATATTTGTTGGTCAGCTGAGAGATGTCCATAGGGTACGGTCCACGTGATGACAGAATCTGGAGGCTCTTCAAAATTTCAAAGTCAGGCCTAGGGTTTGAAAAGAGGCTCCCTATTGTTAAGTACATCATCCTTGCATTTCATAGGTAGCATGACCCTGTACAAACGATTTCCATTTTATTATGGAACTATTCTGGGCACTGTCCTCCCCAATACAGTGTTTTTCCAACATCATCCTAGACATCAAAGGCATTTTAGGATTCAAGATTTTACATCCTTCAGTCACAAGGGCAGTTTTAATTAATGTCTGATAGCAACCTAGTAATTTCCTCCCAAATGGGAATTCTCCAGACCAAAGTCCCAGTAGTCAATGCTGGGAGATGCTTCCAGGCTTTTGTGATAAGCCCCAGTGTATGTCACACATACAGTTATTGCACAAAGAATTTGTCCAGGGGTGCCTGGGCGGCTCAGTCGGTTAAGCCTCTGCCTTCAGCTTGGGTCATTATCCCAAGGTCCTGGGATAGAGCCCCACATCAGCAGGGAGCCTGCTTCTTCCTCTCCCTCTGCCGCTCCCCCTGCTTGTGTGCGAGTGCACAGGCGCTCTCTCTAATAAATAAATAAGATCTTTAAAAATAAAAAAAAAATAATTTGTCCATATCAGCACTCCAGCTTCTACTCTATATAGTTTGGATTCACGTAATCTTATTGATTCCCATTTAGCATGTCCAATTAATATTGCGTGAAGGGCAGATTTACATGCCTTCTTTTTAACAATTACAGGTAGGTGAAATGTTCCCCAATCAGATATAATGTTCATCCCCATAATGCAATCAGGTAAAAGAGATACAACCACTTCACATAAAGCCCGTTGAAAGGTATTAATTCTCCTCTAAACTTTCACCTTAATTTCAACAGCCTTTACATTCGTAGTTGTAGCTTCCATTAGGACTTCATCAACAGGTCCCGGTTTTATAACACTGACTAAAATGTGTGGTGAAGATGTAGAGACATTAGAGCCCTTGTGCACTGTTGGGGATAATGTAAAATAGTGCAGCTGCTAAGGAAAACACTATGGCAGTTCCTCAAAAAATTAAAAATTGATATAGTAATTCCACTTCTAGGTGTATATCCAAAATATAAAGCAGAATCTCAAAGAGATATCTGTATACCCATATTTATAACAGATTATTCACAATAGATTACGTGTCCATCAGCAGATGAATGGATAAACAAAATGTGGTATATAGACAAAGTGGAATATTATTCAGCCTTAAAAAGGAAATAAATGCTAATACATGCTACAACAATATTTGAGATTATGCTAAGTGAAATAAGACATTCACAAAGACAAATACTGTATAAATCCATTTACATGCAGTATCTAGAGCAAATTCATAGAAACAGAAAGTAGAATGGTATTTGCCAAGGCTTGGGAGGAGGGAGAATAAGAAATTATTGCTTAATAGGTATAGGGTTTCAGTTTCACAAGACGGAAAAGTTCTGAAGAATGGTTGCACAACAATGTAAATATACTTAATAATACTGAACTATACACCTAAAAATAGTTAAGATAATAAATTTTATGTTAGGTGTATTTTACCAGTTAAAAATTAGAAAACGAAAGTGTTTATATCTTTATAGAGAGATAACCAAAAAACCAAGAGATAATGGAATACTAAAAATATCCAAATAATCCAAAAAAAAAGGCAGGAAAGGTTAAAAAGAAAAATAAAAAAGAGGAAACAAACAGAAATCAATAAAAGGGTAACTTAAGTCCAACCACATCAATTATTACACTAATGTAAATGATCTAAACATACCAATTAAAAGCAAAAATTGTCAGATTGAGTTTTTTTGAACAAAGATTCAACTGAAATTAAATAAGCAACCCATAGATAGATTAGGAGTAAAAGGATGGTAAAGGATAACATTAAAACACTAGTCAAAAGAAGTGGGAGGTGCTATGTATCACCATGGATAAAGATGGATATTACACAATGTTAAAAGGATCAGATCACCAAGAAGACGTAAGAACTGTAATTGTGTATGGACCTAAAAACAGATCTTCAAAATACATGAAGCAAAAACTTGAAAGGATAGACAAATTCATAGTTATACTTGGAAGCTTCACTATTTCTTAAAGTTATGGATAGAATAAGTAGAAAGTCAGCAAAGATTGAGAAGACCTGAACAACACTATCAACCAACTTGACCTAAGATATTTGTAGAACTCTCTACCCAACAGCATTAGAATACACATTCTTTTCATGTGCACCTGAAGCATTTATCAAGACATATGATAGGGGCACCTGGGTGGCTCAGTCGTTGGGCGTCTGCCTTCAGCTCAGGTCATGATCCCAGGGCCCTGGGATCAAGCCCTGCATCGGGCTCCCTGCTCCACAGGAAGCCTGCTTCTCCCTCTCCCACTCCCCCTGCCTGTGTTCCCTCTCTTCCTATGTCTCCCTGTCACATAAATAAATAAAATCTTAAAAAAAAAAAAAGACATATGACAGTCTAGGGGTGCCTGGATGGCTTGGCTCCATCAGCAGAGCATGTGACTCTTGATCTCAGGGTTGTGAGTTCAAGCCCCACGTTGGGTATAGAGATTACTTAAATCAATAAAAAATAAACTGAAAAAATAAAATCTTTATCCATTAATCTGTTGAACGGCATCTCGGCTCTTACCACAGTTTGGCTACTGCGGACATTGCTGCTATGAACATTGGGGTGCATATGGCCCTTCTTTTTACTACATCTGTGTCTTTGGGATAAATACCCAGTAGTGCAATTGCTGGGTCATAGAGTAGCTCTACTTTTAATTTTTTGAGGAACCTCCATTCTGTTTTCCAAAGTGGCTGTACCAACTTGCATTCCCACCAATAGTGTAAGAGAGTTCCCCTTTCTCCACAACCTCTCCAACATTTGTTGTTTCTTGCCTTCTCAATTTTTGCCATTCTAACTGGTGTAAAGTGGTATCTCAATGTGGTTTTGATTTCAATTTCCCTGCTGGCTAATGATGATGAATATTTTTTCATATGTCTGTTAGCCATTTGTATGTCTTCTTTTGAGAAGTGTCTTTTCATGTCTTCTGCCCATTTTTTGACTTATTTGTTTTTTGGGTGTTGAGTTTGAGAAGTTCTTTATAGATCTTGGATATCAGCTCTTTGTCTGTAGTGTCATTTGCAAATATCTTCTCCTATTCTGTGGGTTGCCTCTTTGTATTGTTGACTGTTTCCTTTGCTGTGCAGAAGCTTTTTATCTTGATGAAGTACCAAAAGTTCATTTTTGCTTTTGTTTCACTTGCCTTTGGAGATGTATCTTGAAAGAAGTTGCTGAGGCGATGAAGATGTGGTCCATATATACAATGGAATATTACTCAGCCATCAGAAAGGATGAATACCCAACATTTACATCAACATGGATGGGACTGGAGGAGATTATGCTAAGTGAAATAAGTCAAGCAGAGAAAGTCGATTATCATATGGTTTCACTTATTTGTGGAACATAAGGAATAGCATGGAGGTCATTAGGAGAAGGAAGGGAAAAATGAAGGGGGGGAAATCGGAGGGAGAGATGAACCATGAGAGACTATGGACTCTGAGAAACAAACTGAGGGTTTTAGAGGGGAGGGGGGAGGGGGGTAGGTTACCCCGGCAATGGGTATTAAGGAGGGCACGTACTGCATGGAGCACTGGGTGTTATATGAAAACAATGAATCATGGATCACTACATCAAAAACTAATGATGTATTGTATGGTCACTAACAAAACATAATAAAATAAAACAAAATCCTAAAAAAGAGACATGATATTCTAGGGCATAATATAATTTGATTTTTACATAGATTTTATTTATTTATTTGAGAGAGAGAATGAGAGAGAGAGTGCACGAGCTGGGGTGGGGGCAGAGGGATAGGGAGATGCAGGCTTCCTGCTCAGCAGGGAGTCCAATGTAGGTCTTGATCCCGGGACCCTGGGATCATGACCTGAGCTGAAGGTAGACATTTAACTGATTCAGCCACCCAGGCACCCCTAGATCGTAATACAAATTTTAAAGAATTGAAATCACAGAAAGTATGTTCTCTGAATATATCAAAATTAAATGAGAAACCAATAATAGAAAGATATTTAGAAAAGTCATAAATATTTGGAAATTAACACACTTCTAAATAACCCAGGGGTCAAATAAGAAGTCACAGGGAAGTTAAAAAATATTCTGAACTGAGTTCAAATAAAAATACAACATATCAAAATGTATTAGACTCAGCCAAAGCAGTGCTCAGAGAGAAATGCATAAAATCGCATGCCTATGTTAGAAAAAATAAGATCTCAAATCAATGATCTAAACTTCCACCTTTAGGGGCTCCTGGGTGACTCAGTTGGTTAAGCCTCTGCCTTCTGCTCCGGTCATGATCTCAGGGTCCTGGGATCGAACCCCATCGGGTTCCCTGCTCAGTGGGGAGTCTGCTTTTCCTTCTCCCTCTGCCTCTCCTCCCAGCTCGTGCTCTCTGTCTCTTAAATAAATAAAATCTTTTAAAAAAATTTAAAAAAAAGAAACTTCCACCTCTAGAGGGGCACCTGGCTGGCTCAGTCAGTAAAGCATGAGCCTCTTAATCTCAGGATCATGAATTCAAGCCACCTTGGGCATGGAGCCTACTTAAAAACACACAAACAAACAAACAAACTTACACCTTTAGAAACCACATAAGGAAGAGCAAATTAAATCCAAAGCAAACAGAAGGGAAGTAATAAAGAGTAGAAACCAGTAAAATTAAAAATAGGGAAACAACAGAGTAAAATAAATAACACCAAAATAAAAGAAACCAAATTTTATTGAAAATACCAACAGGGGTGCCTGGGTGGCTCAGTCAGTTAAGCATCCAACTTAGTTTTGGCTCAGGTCATGATCTCAGGGCTGTGGGGTCAGGCTCCATGCTCGCACGCAGTCTGCTTGAGATTCTCTCTCTTTCCCTCTCCCTCCCCTTGTACCCCTCTCCCCCATTTCACTGTCTCCCCTGGTACTCTCTTTCTCTCTAAAATAAATAAATAAAATCTTAAAAAAAAAGGAACATACTAACAAAATCTATAAACTTCTAGCCATACTGACATGAAAAAAAAAGACACAAATTACCAAAATCAGGAATGTGAAGGTGACATCATCACAGACACTACAGATATTTAAGAGAGTATTACACACACCTTTATACCAATTCATCCATAGGCACAAATTACCAAAGCTCACTCAGGAAGAAATATATAACCTGAATAATCCTACATCCATTAAAGGAATTAAATCTGTAGTTTAAAACCTCTCCATAAAGAAATTTCTTTGCCAAGTGGCTTTACTGGCAAATCTACCAAATCATAAAGAAATAATACTAATTCTAGGCGCCTGGGTGGCTCAGGCTGTTCAGCATCTGCCTTCGGCTCAGGTCATGATCCCAGGGTCCTGGGATCGACTCCTGCATCTGGCTCTTTGCTCAGCGGGGAGCCTGCTTTTCCCTCTCCCTCTCCCTCTGCCTCTCTCTGTCTCTCATGAATAAATAAATAAAATCTTTAAAAAAGGAAAGAAAAAATACTAATTCTATATAATCTTTTTTGAAAGCAGAAAAAGGGGGAAACATTTCCAATTCAGGAGCACAACCCTATTACCAAAGCCAGATAAATACATCATAAGAAAGGCAGTATCTCCCATAAACACAGATGCAAAATCCACTACAAAATATTAGTAAATAAAATTCAACATATGAAAAGGATAATATAGTACAACCCAAGGGGTTTTATACTGGAAATGCAAGGCTGATTCAACATTTAAAAATTAACTGACATAATTCACCATATTAATAGACTAAAGAAGAAAAACTATGATTTCTCCATATAGGCAGGAAAAGCATTTGACAGAATTATCTACTCATGATAAAAACTCTTAGTAATCTAAGAAAGGAACTTAACCTGAAAAATGACATCTACAAAAGAAAAACTATAGGTAACACATAATAAAAGACTAAATGTTTTTTTCCCTAAAACAGGAACAAGGCAAGGACATCTACTCTCACCACTCCTATTCAACATGTACTGGCAATTCAAACCAACACAATAAAAAAATAAAAGGCATACAGATTGGGAGGGGAAGATGAACCATGCGAGATGATGGACTCTGAAAAACAAATTGAGGGTTCTAGAGGAGAAGGGAGTGGGAGGATGGGTTAGCCTGGTGGGTATTAAAGAGGGCACGTTCTGCGTGGAGCACTGGGTGTTATGCACAAACAATGAATCATGGAACACTACATCAAAAACAATGATGGGGCGGCCTGGGCAGCTCAGATGGTTAGGCGTCTGCCTTCGGCTCAGGTCATGATCCCAGAGTCCTGGGATTGAGTCCCGCATCGGGTTCCCTGCTCAGCGGGGAGCCTGCTTCTCCCTCTGCTTCTCTCTCTCTCTCTTATGAATAAATAAAATCTTAAAAAAAAAACTAATGATGTATGGTGATTAACATAACAATAAAAATTTTTTTAAAAAAAGGCATACAGATTGGAAAGGAAGAGGTTGTCTCTATTGATAGACAACACTAAGTACGAGGTATCAAAGAATTTACAAAAATCTCCCAAAACTAATGAGAAATGGGCAATGTCATTCGAAGCCATAGTTTTTACTCCAAATTTATGATCTCCAGATATTTATATCAAACTGCCAACTGGATATCTTCACTTATATGTCCCAAGAACTCAACCCCTAAGACTCTATTTCCACAGCTGAATTTATTATCCCACCAAACTTGGTCTGTAAAAATATATATTTCCAGGGCACCTGGCTGGCTCAGTTGGTGGTACATGCAACTCTTGCTCTTGGGGTTGTAAGTTCAAGTCCCATGCTGGGTATAGAAATTACTTAAAAGTAAAATCTTAAAAAACAACAACTATGTATATATATATATATATTTCCCATTATCTTTGGTAATATCACCAATTTAATTGTTCTATTATTCATAGCTTTCCAAAATTGATTTATCCATCCGCCCAAGCTACAAAAGAAAGATTCATCTTAGACTTCTTCCCACTCCACATCTGCTTGGGTCACTTAGGGTATCAGTTAACTTTTGTTATGAAACAAACTGCTCCAAATCTGAAAGTTTAAATGGAAATATTTATTATTTCCTGTGATTCTATGGGTTGACTAGCTGATTCTTCTGGTCTGAACCATCTTAGTTGGGGCTAGGATGACCTCACACATATGTCTGGGACCTCAACTGGGAAGGCTGAAATGGTTGGGACACTTGGGGCCTCTCTCCAAGTGGTTTCTGATCTTCTAGGAGGCAAGGCCTGATTTGATTACATGGTGGCTGAAGGGTTATCAGCTGTAAAAGGGCAAATCCTAACGTGCAAACATTTTTCAAGTCTCTGCTAAATTGCAACTGCTATTATCTCAATGGCCAAAGCAAGTCACATGAGTTAGTCTGGGAGGGGTCTACCCAGGGGTATGGATATAGGTAGGCATGACCTATTGGCTTGAGAAGGGGGGCATAACTGGAACAATTTATCACACTTAAACCTATTTATCTCCTTATAAGCCCTCCAATTTCATGAATCCCATTTTAGTGAGGAGTTCAAGATCTTCTCATCTCCTACTTCAACTATTTGTAATAATCTCCTGAGCTTATATTACTGTAAGCTATCAGTATGTGAATCTTCTGGAAAATGCAAATCTTGTCTTAAAACTCAATAGCTTTCCTTTGGCCATTAGAATAAACTATAGAATAAATTCCCAAGACCACAACATTTTTCATTTTCTAGCCCATACTTACTATTCCCTCATATGCACCCTACTCTTTCAGAAACAAAAAAAATTAATTACTTCAAAGGGCTGTTGTATTTCAATACCATGCCTTTCCACCTATTATTGTTTTTATCTGGAATGTCCATTTACTGCTTATGTCCTGGCAAATTTTGACATATTCTTCAAGATTCAGCTCAAATATCACAAATATAATGAAGCAGTTCCTTCCTAACAAAGTTAAATGCTTCAGTTCTTGATTCCATTGTATCTCATACAACCTTCAATTATAGTTTTATTCCAGTATACTACAATTATTTGTTTGGAGACTTGTCTAGCCACTTATGTCACTGTGGGAAGAGGACTGTGTTTTTTTTAATGTCTACCTCTCCAACCTCTAGTACAATTCTTGACACTTAGTAAGTACTCAGCAAATCCTGCTTGAATTAATCAATTAAAATGCCCATTTCCTACATTCTAGATGCTAGTGGAAAGAAAATTTATCAGATAAGTCTGTCACTGTCAAATCTTGTCATCAACTCAGTACTCTTCTTCAAATGTTACTTTTCAGTCAAGTTGTTTGAGTAGAATGCAGTTCCAAGTATACTAGTAAACTTTCAACATGTCCTAATATACCTACAATGTGTTATGAATGTGCTAAAGAATTTAAACATTACAGTGAGATGCATAAATGAATTAAATTTTAAATATACCTACTGTACTAAAACAGACTGATGCCCCGTTGTAGCTATAGCTAGATTACATGAGACTGACTCTTTTTTCTGTTTCCCTAAATTATCATACCTTTTAAAGTTTAAAGTAAAAATATCCATGTTGTAGATGGAATGAAAGGATATATACAAAAGTACGTCTTCTTGAAAAATTCACTACAGTCCTGAGCCTGGCCCTCAGCCTTTGCTACAGTCCTAATATTTGTGCCCCTACAAAATTCATCTAACGTCCAATGTGATGATATTCGGAGTTGGAGGCAGGTGATTAGGTCCTGAGGGCAGAGCCCTTATGAATGAGATCCCAAAGAGTTCCCTCCACCCTTCCACCATAGGAGGACACAGCAAGAATAGGAAACAGATATTCAAGGAAACAGGTACTCACCAGACACCAAATCTGCCAGCACTTCGATGTTAGACTTCTTAGGCTCCTGAACTGTGAGAAATAAATTTGTTGTTTATGAGCTACCTAGTCTATAACTTTGCAGCCCAAATGGACTAAGACAGCCTTACTGACCCAGAAACCTAATTTGTCAGCAAGACTTATGTTAAGCTCATGGAGACCTATGAATATTAAAAAATAAATAAAAAGCCCAATATCTTAATCAACAGTGTGAAGCAGATCTAATACCAGTTGGGGGGTTGGGGGGGAAGAGTGTCTTTCTAACCAAGGGAAATAGTTTGGTGATAGAACAAATCTGATTTATGATCCCAGGGTCCTGGGATCAAGCCCCACATAGGGCTCCCTGCTCTGCAGGAAGCCTGCTTCTCCCTCTCCCACTCCCCCTGCTTGTGTTCCCTCTCTTGCTGTGTCTCTCTCTGTCAAGTTAATAAATAAAATCTTTAAAAAAAATAAAAAAAAAAACTAATCTGACTTAAGTACAGCCTCAAGGCAGATAACTGAGGTTAAATGGCGTACTCAGTTGTACTCTGATACAGGAGAAAATACAGTGCAAACAACTTCATGATTAAGAAGCCTCAGAAAGTACACACCACCAAACTAATCTGGGCAAAGTTGTGAATGGTTCTAAGTCAGGTAATGACCAATAAAAAGACAAAGTATCACTCATTCCACTAGTCAACTCATAGCACATACATGCAAATTTATTGTCTCTAATGAAAGAAAACCCCTTGCCAAGTAAGACTGTAAGAAGACTATTAAGAGTTACTTACTTGACGTCAATTTCTGTAAATTACAGGTAAAAAGTTTGTAGTTCAGAATGGAAAGGCTTTTGGTAGTTGTGCGGGATAGGGGAAGATTCATGGAATACAGTTATCATTTAAAATACATTTTTGCCGGGGATTAAAAGGGGGGTTTTGTTTCTTTTGGTTTTTGTTGTTTGTTTTTTTAATTGAGAGAGAGAGAATGATAGAGAGCATGAGATGGAGGAGGGTCAGAGGGAGAAGCCGACTCTCTGCCGAGCTGGGAGCCCGATGCGGGACTCGATCTCCCGACTCCAGGATCATGACCTGAGCCGAAGGCAGTCGCTCAACCAACCGAGCCACCCAGGCGCCCTTGTTTAAGATTTTTCTTAATAAACGCTTCATTCTAGAAGTTATAGCGAAGATAGCAGAGTTCCCTATATACAAGACAGGGTTTTTAAAATTAACTTCTACTTCCACCGCCACCAAATCTCTCTCCGACTTCTCTTTGCTTCTCCTCCCTCAAGTTTTGGCAGGGCCTAGCTCACACGGTGCAACTTTAGAATCATAACGAAAAGCCATTTCAGTTAAAACTTCACCACCCAGCCACAACTCGGTCAGGGGTTTAAGCTCGAGAAACGCCAACGCCAAAACCCGAACGTTCTCGCTCCGCCCCACTCTTCTAGAGACGCGCCGAGCCCCTCGCTGACGTGGCTTCTCTAACTCGGGTCCCAGGAGACGGGGATACAAGCAGGGTGGTGGGCAGCCTACCCAGGGCAGGCGCCAGGATCCTGCGGGACGAGCCGGGGCGGGCCCTAAGACAACCCCCAACATCAGGCCTCTCCTCCGAGGGCAGGTTCCTAAAGCCAAAACATTTTTAACCTCAAAACATCCAGATCTCTGAGGCGTGTAGCGGATTACACGTATATACGCACTTAGGTGACGGCTGCTTATTGTTTAGTGCAGACGCCTGCAGGCGATCCTCAGGCGCAGCCCCCTCCTCTCCACAGCCACCACCCCCAGACGGCCTCACGCCCGCCTGGCTCCCCCGGCGCAGCCCGTCCCTCCGCGCGTTGCGCGGGGGCGGGAACGCGGCGGGCAGCGAACGCGCGCGTGAGGACGTCCGGGGAGCGAGCGCGCCGCCGCCGCCGCCGCCGCCGCCCCCGCCCCCGCCACGGAGCTGGGCCGGAGTTGCCGGTAGTGGGGATTTAAGGTGATGGCCTTGACTGAAGGCCTCGAGCCGGGGTCTCCCGCTGTTGCTGCAGTCGCTGCCGGGGCCTCCGTTCACTCATCGTCATGAGAGGTCAGGCCTGGGGGAAGCGGGCAGAGGCGAGGGGCCGCGGTGAATGGTGTCTGGGGATGGGGGTGGGGGTGTGGGGGGAATAAGTGAGGCACTCGGAGCTCGAACGTAGATGGAAAACTCAGTCCAGGGGATTCCGGAAGAGTTGTGTGCGTTTGCTTTTCTTAAATTTCTCGTCCCCTTTCTTGCTTGTGCTTGGAGGAAAGTGGGAAGGTTCTACGTTACATATGGAAAAAGACAAGAGACTGTCCCGTCCAACGTTGGTCTTCGGAGGTTTGAGGGAATAAATAGCCCCTGTGGCGTCGGAGCATCGGTGAAAGCCTTTAGTGAAAGGCACTAAAAACCACACCGCCGTACAGTAACTGGAAAAAAAAAATTCAAACTTTGAAATGAAAGGGAATGACAGAACATACCCTGACGTTAACCCTAGCTTCCTCTTACGGGCAGACTGGGATAAGGCTCTGGCATCTTCCAAGGCTGCCCACACTGGTCATTTAGGGATCCTTCTCTGCCAGTGTCTTTTGCCCTTCCCACCCCCCACCTCCCCAAAGATGATGGCATTTTTAATGGGCAGACCATATAACTATCCTTACTCAGACTAAAGAGTTACCTAGCAATTACATGGCGACTCCCTAAGTCTCCTTATTTTAAAGGTATTTGGGTAGTATTCTTTTGTGGGGGAAGGTGATACTCTTGGAAGTAGTTATTAGAAATCTTTTCAGCCTTGGGAAAGCTATTTCAGCATAAAACGAAATTTGTAGGTCCCCTAAATGAAATGTTTATTATTAGTTTTCCATGATACTTTAAAAGGCATTAAGATTTAATGTTTTTTTTTCTTCCTAGCCTTTCTAAAAGCATTAAAAAATACTGTCTCACTTTTATGAAATGTAGAATCTCCATCAGAGATGAAACTGCTCCAGTTGGGCAGAGTAAATATACTGATGTATTCAAGTATGAATAAGTATTGGTACATTATTAACATCTGCTGGGCACTCATACTTTGACAGTTTTGCTCTTTCCTTCTGTATTTAGAGAAGAGGGCATCTGAAACTAAATTTTTTTTGTAGCAGATGTTCCCTAAAAAATAGTTTGGGTACAGCAGCAGAGCCTTGGCATTAAGGGAAGGGGGAGGAGTCTAGTAACAAGTGATAGATAATCTGAAGATAATTCATCAGCTATGACTATTGGCCTCTACTGTAATGAATAAAGGATTCCTACTGAGCAGTATATTATCCGTATTTAACTGTTCACTTAGAATATTTTCTGCTCTTTGATTTTTAGGAGATAGAGCCCTGAAGCAAGGAAATCTGGATCACAGAAAAAGTATTCAAGGGTCATGCAAGCCAACTGTAGCCAACTGCACAGCCCTCCAGGAGCTGTAGGCAATGAGGATGCCTCAGCCACCCAATGTGTCCATACAAAATTGACAGGAGAAGGTTCTTGTCTTCATTCTGGAGATGTTCATATCCAGATAAACTCCATACCTAAAGAATATGCTGAAAATCCAACCTCCAGAAATACAAGGTCAGGTGTCCATAGCTGTACCCATGGATGTATACATAGTCGATTCCGGAGTCACTCTCAGAATGAAGCAAGGCAGCCTGATGATAGTGCCACAGAGTCTGGAGATCATGGTAGCAGCTCCTTCTCGGAATTCCGCTCTCTCTTCAAGTGGTTGCACAAAAGTCTTCCATATATTTTGATTCTGGGTGTCAAACTTGTTATGCAGCATATAACAGGTAGGGTATAATAAAACATTGAATTGTTTCATTGTCAGTTAATTTTATTTCTTTACTGGTAATCTACCTGAACATTTGTATTTTGTTAGCTTTTAAAATTGTACATGTTTCCTTTAAATTCATGTCATTGTGTTAGCTCTTGGATTTTTTTTTTCCTTTCAATTAACTGGAACTTATCTCCTAACAGGAATTTCTCTTGGAATTGGGCTGCTTACAACTTTTATGTATGCAAACAAAAGCATTGTAAATCAGGTTTTTCTAAGAGTAAGTATAACAAGTAACTAAAAAAAACATTAAATGTGTCTGTAGAATTAATTATATACTCATTTTTGAGAGAAATAGGAATTAAGATCGTTTTCTTGACAAATTTAAATAGACATGTTATAGCATCCACGATACATTAAATTTTGTTATCTAAATGATCTGTCCTAATGCTAAATTGTTTCACTTTATTTTCTTTGTATGTTGAGTCCCTGATAGAAAAGCTCGATAGTATTAAAAGATTTAGAATTCACTATTTGATCTGATTTGTCAAGTGCCTTCATATTTTGAGTAATTTGACCAAACTAGGTAATATAATATCATTAAAAACTTTAGCTGTTGCCCTATAAAATTTAAAATAGTTAAATAAAATGTACATCGAATAGGTATTAAACTATTTAGGTCTCTCTTAAGAAAAATTGAACCCAATAGTTTTTTCATAACACAAATTATAAATTATTAGTCATATAAATTATTGGAGGAAATAGGATTAGTTTATAAAATTTCACCTTCAAGCAACTTTAAAGGGTGATACCTGTGTAAAGGATCATGCATTCTGACCTGGATATTTGTAGTTAGAACGTATCAAACCAAAAGGGTGATACCTGTGTAAAGGATCATGCATTCTGACCTGGATATTTGTAGTTAGAACCTATCAAACCATAAAAATGTAATTCAGGGTTTAAAATAGGTAAAACTTTTATAGATTTTATTTATTTGACAGAGACAGCGAGAGAGAGAACACAAGCAGGGGGGGGAGTGTGAGACAGAGAAGAAGGCTTCCCTCGGAGCAGGGAGCCCGATGCAGGGCTCAATCCCAGGACCCTGGGATCATGACCTGAGCCGAAGGCAGATGCTCAACTGACTGAGTCACCCAGGCCCCCCTAAAACTTTTAATTAAACTAGTAATTAAAACAATTTTAAGGGGCGCCTGGGTGGCTCAATCGATTAAGCGTCCTACTCTTGATTTCGGCTCAGGTTCTTGTGAGACCAAGCCTCTGTCAAACTCTGCACTCAGTGGGCACTCTGCTGCTTATCCCTCTCCACTCCCCCTACCCCTACCCCATGCATGCTCTCTCTCTCAAATAAATAAATAAAATCTTTTTAAAAAATTTAAGTGAGGGGCACCTGGGTGGCTCAGTCGGTTAAGCGTCTGTCTGCCTTCAGCTCAAGTCATGATCCTGAGAAGCGGGGAGCCTGCTTCTCCCTTTCGCTCTGCTGCTCCCCCTGCTTGTGCTGTCTTGCTCTCTCTGTCAAATAAATAAAATCAATCTTAAAAAAAATTTAAGTGACATTAATAACAAATCACCTTGTTAAAATCTTACTGAATTGTTTGAAAATTCTAAAAATTATGCTTAACAAATCCTAATAAATGCATTTTTAAAGTTCTGTTTTGTCAGGGAGGCAAAAATAGGTAAAGTTTGTACTTGGACGGGTCCTTTATGTCAGCTTGTAGAAGATTGGGCTTCTTTGAAGCCTGGGTAACGTGGGTAATGTTTTAATACAGTGAAGAAACTTGTATTTTGAAGAATTTGTTTAAATATGAGTTCTGTTTTGTTCACTAAAGATAGAGTGTGATGATGTACAATTTAATATATTTTTATTAAGATTAGTCTGTTAAAATGTGTTAATAAATTAGTCATTAAATAAAATAGTTTAATGTTATTTATAATTCTGGCATAATTCATAGTAACAAATCATAAAATTGTTTATTTTTCAGGAAAGGTGCTCAAAGATTCAGTGTGCTTGGTTACTGGTATTCTTAGCAGGATCTTCTGTTCTTTTATATTACACCTTTCATTCTCAGTCACTTTATTACAGGTAATTTGAGGTCCAAATACACAATCACATTTTTTATGTATCATTTATTTCATAGCACTTTGCATATATTTTAACTTGCACATAATTATTGTTAGAGTTCAATTTTTACCTGTTCCTCTCCTTCCAAGATTAATAGGTCTAAGTGACTTATTCAGATTTGTATATCAGTGCCTTGGCTCATGGCAGGTACTATTTAATTTTTGATACTTAAATTTTTACTTATATAATCAATAATTTTGAATACCATTAGGTTTTTGGTGGTGGTCTTTTTAAATTTTTATTTTTGACAAAAATTATATATACTTAATATATATAACATGATGTTTTGATATATGTATACATTATGAAATGATTACACAATCAAGCTAATTAACATATCCATCACCTCCCGTAGTTATGTGTGTGTGGTGAGAACACATGATCTGTTTTTAGAAGCAAGGAGAAGACTTACTAAATGACAGTTCTTAAGTTTCCATGTCAGATGGAAGTGTTTTGAATTTTTGGCTTTTGGCTTCAGTAGAGCTAGAGAGATGTGGACAGTCTGGGATATACTTTGTAGGGGGAACCAATACCATTCAGATTGCATTGGGTGGGTAGGTAGGGGGTAAGAATCAAAGATGACACCTAGGATTTAGTCTCAGCAACTGGCTGGATGGTGATGCCATCTATGGGCTGGGAAAGACTGGGGAAGGAACTGGTTTTGGTGGGAAAATAAGTAGTTTTACTTTGAACATGTTAAGTTGGTGAGATCATGTAGAACTGTTAAAGTGATTATAGCTGTATGTCATTAGCTTAGAATTAAGGTTAGGGCTATAAATTTTGGTGTTATCCAGCATACAGTTGGTATCTAAAAACTATGGAACTCACCAAGACTGAGGGAAAAAAAAGTATAGACAGGAGAGGGGGCAGGACTGGACATGCAGCAAAGGAGATTTAAGGAACCATCAATCACATAATGAAAACTAGAAGAGTGTGATGTTAGAAGTCTAGGAAGAAGTAATTCAGGGAGGAAAGATGGAAAACAAGAAGTGACCTTTGAATTCAGCAAGACGGAAGGAACTGGTGATCGTGACAAAAGCAATTCAGTGGAAAGGAGGGAACGGAACCTTGATTGGCGTTGGTTGAGTAGAGAATGGCAGATAATCTAGTATTTAGTGAATTTTTTAGATTACAGGCTAGCTTTCCAACCATGACATGCTGGGAAGACTTGTTTTTCTTTATTCTATGGAGGAAAGATTTGAAATTTAAACTTTAAATTTATTTTGCATTATATGCAAAATGCAATCTGAGTGGTATTTGAAACATTTGAAAAGTCTCTTTAAAATAAGCAAAATGATTTTCCATTCTATTTATTACATGAACTCTAACATATTGCCAAACTCACATTTTTTACACATCAAATTAAAGTAAAATATTTGGTAGCAAATTTAAAACCCTTATCAAACTTGACCTTTGTATGATGCTCTGGTTAAGTTTTGACATTTTTCTCTTGGTAGCTTAATTTTCTTAAATCCTACTTTGGACAATTCAAGCTTCTGGGAAGTACTTTGGATTGTTGGAATTACAGACTTCATTCTGAAATTCCTCTTCATGGGCTTAAAATGCCTTATTTTGTTGATGCCTTCTTTCATCATGCCTTTTAAATCCAAGGTAAGAAACTAACTTTGTTTATTGAAAAAACGTTAGCAAAACCACATTAATGCTATTTAGTCTTTGTTGAAATAACTTTTATAACTTTTCAGTTTCCTAAATAACCTAATTTATCTGTATCACTTCAGCCTGGCAACCACTGCTCAAAGACTTGAACCCAAATATTAATCTAGTCCAATAAAATCAGAATTATATTTGCTTCAGAATAATCTAATCAGTCCCCATATCACATATAGAAAAATAAAATTTAGATTTGTACTTCTGTTCTCCTCCAGGGCTTTATCAATTAATAATTGATAACTGACTATATTCAGTGTTTTTCCCATATTCAGTAAAAACTTTAATATAAATTTTTATAATCAGCAAAAATGTTTTAATTTAGTATACATAAATTTTCAGTCATTCTTTAGAAATCTTTAGAAATTGTGAAAACGAGGTTGAGATTGTCAATCATAACCATTATCATTATGAAGATTAATTTTATAGTTATTGTGCCATATGCTCATGATTATTTCAGTCCAATATGAAATATTTGTGTTATGTATATAAGTAGCTTGTGTAGCTGTTTTCTTTTTCCTTCGTTTTTAGGGTTACTGGTACATGCTTTTAGAAGAATCATGTCAGTATTACCGAACTTTTGTTCCCATACCAGTTTGGTTTCGTTACCTTATAAGCTATGGGGAGTTTGGTAATGTAACTAGACGGAGTCTTGGGATATTGCTGGCTTTACTCTACCTCATACTAAAAGTAGGTAACATGGGGTGCCTGGGTGGCTCAGGCCACGATCCCGGGGTCCTGGGATCAAGCCCCACGTCGGGCTCCCTGCTCAGCAGGGGAGTCTGCTTCTCCCTCTCCCTTTGCCCCTCCCCCTTTGCCCCTCCCCCCTACTCGTTCTCCCTCTCAAATAAAATCTTAAAGAAAAAGTTGGCTTAAGTCTATAAATTGAGTAAAATATTCCATAATTGGATTTTAAATATATTTAGAATGAAATGAATATGCAATAAGCATTAAGTTAATATCAGTATTTGATATTATGGGATTTTAGCTTATATCTCTGGGTTTAACAGGGCTCTTTGAATTAAAAAATTCTCTTATTTCCTCTTTCAGCTTTTGGACTTTTTTGGACATCTGAGAACTTTCCGACGGGTTTTACGAATATTTTTTACACGACCAGTAAGTACTTTTTATCAGTTAAAAAAAAAAAACTTTACCTTTCTTCATTATAAAAATGTTTTAGTTCATAAATTTTACAAGTATGGATTTCATAGGGAGCCTGGCTGGCTTACTCGGTAGAGCATGTGACTCTTGATTTTGGGTAGTGAATTCAAGCCCCACATTGGGCATAGAGCTTGCTTAAAAAAAAAAAAAAAAAAAGTGGATTTCATAATTACATGCTTTTTTAGTACTTTGGCACATGGGGCTTTGATGATAATTTCAGTTTTATTTCTCTGATCAGTTTCTTGACTTGAATGTTGACAACCACCTGATAGTTGATATGGTGCTTATATTTTTGAATGTGCCACTTCAGATCACTTGACATAAGGGTTTATATACATTCCCTTAAAAATCTTGTCATGAACTTTTGTACTTCCTTTTTTTAAAAATTCACATGGGGCGTCTGGGTGGCTCAGTCGGTTGAACATCTGACTCTTGGTTTCAGCTCAGGTCCTGAATCTCACAACCCCATGTCGGGCTCCGCTTTCCGCAGGGAGTCTGCTTAAGATTCTCTCCCTCTCCCTCTGTCCCTTCCCCCTCAGCACCCCTTGCTCACACATGCTCTCTAAAAATACATAAATCTTTAAAAAATGTTTTTCACAAATGGTGGTTTTGTGTACTTCCATTAACTCTTTAGCTCCTATAAAAATGCTCTCATTATAACGTATTGTGTGTATGAGAAAAGCTCATTACCAAAAATGTCCCTTGAAATTTTCTTACTGGAAAAATTTCCCCACCAAGTCAGTTCTGTATACACAATAAGTTCACAGCATGGAATTTAACAATAAATTGAGACTCTATTGTCAGTTATAAACTTGATTATTATGTGATTCCACTGATGTTACACACTGCAGAGAAAGGCTCATTTGCTATTTAGTAGCCTCAAAGGTTGTCAGTACTCAGATGTGGACACTCTTTGGCTAATTGTAGAGCTAGTAATCTTTTACTTTTTTAAAGTAAGCTCTGTGCCCAATGTGGGGCTTGAACTCACGACCCCGAAATCAAGAGTCACATGCTCTACCAACTGAGCCAGCTAGGTGCCCCTAGAATTACTAATTGGATAACAAGTTTTGCTGCATCCTATTCAGATTTCTTTCTTTAGACGGGTACATTAAAATTGAGAGTTCTGCTTTGATAAAGTTTATTCAGTTGATTATATGAGTATCAGCCATTTTACTGTAATTTAGTAAGGCTTGTGCTGAAATACTTTGACATTCATTCTCTGTGAGGCATAAAGAGAAATCAGTCTTTGATACTCTTTGTGAGTCTCTTATGAATACATGTATACACATATTCCTTAACTTTGCCAGGGAAATGGCAATCACCATCAAAATAAGTCTTCACCTGAAGGGAGTCTGCAAAATGCCAGAGGAGTGCTATTTTTTTTCTTTAAGATTTATTTATTTATTTGAGAGAGAAAGAGAGTGGGAGGTGCAGAGGGAGAGAGAATCTCAAGCAGCTGTGCTCTAGCCCCCAAGGCAGGGCTCAGTCTCATGACCCTGAGATCACAACCTGAGCCAAAACCAAGAGTCTGAAGCTTAACTGACTATACCACCCAGGCACCCCCAGGGGTGCTACTTTAAAAGTTTGTCAGCTTATGCTTATGTATCTGCAGTACACTCTGCTAAATGACATTTTAATGAAGGAAAATTGGCAAGATCATCCATCAGTATCCCAGTTTATTTCTGGAATCTTGAACATTACCAGACTTAAAAAAAAAAAATCTTATTTTTAAATATTTTTATCCTTTGAGTCTTCGTTTGATTTTATTAACTCTCAGTATTTAGTAAAATAAGTTTAGATCATAGCCTCAGGTTGAGTCAGGTCATGCTTTGCTCTCATTACCATAACTGAACTTGGGTATTCTTCTCTTCAGCCACATTTTCCCCATCATTTCTACAAAAAGGTGATCTCATTGGCAACATTTTGTCATGTCTAGTTAATGACTATGGTCTACTGAATTTGGTGATGAAGTTAAAAGATCAAAAACTTTAAGGACTTTAGGAGAAAAGGAAATTCAAAGAATTGTGTTACCGTTCAGTCTGTTTTGACAGTATAACTCTACCCATGACATTTTGCAATTCGAGTTCTTTTGTAAAACTTTATTTTTTCCTAGTACTAAGTGTTCTCTGACTTTTGTGATAATTAAGGATGACAGTCAAATTATTTTTAGATTGAGTAACAGGACACTGTTCAGTGGTCCCCAAACCTTCTTCATATTCAGTTCACTTAGAGAGCTTTCAAAAATTAGATTCCTGGGTCACATCCCAGTATGTCTGGACCTATTGAATCAATCTCCAATGTGGAGCACAGAAATCTATTTTTAAAGCTATCTCTACATGAGTTACATTCAGCCAGCCAAGCTTTGAATGGACTGTTTTGAACCAATGCCATAGGTAATAAGTGAACTATTGGGTAATACCAGGTCACATAATACATGAATATAGATTTTATAATAGTGCTATTTCAGATTGCTTAGTCTCTTAAGCCAATTGAATTTGTAGCACTATCATTATTTGGGAAGTCAGTGAATCTAACAATCTTCCAAGATCCTGTTACGTATCTGATGAGTTCATCTGGATGCATGCAGTCCATCAAGATATGGTTCTGGATACACAGTTCAGCTTTGAAATATTTGTGTCCTTCAGGAGAGTTTTCAAATGCCTAGTTCCAGGGAGATTTGAGAAATACAGCATCACCTACGTATTTGAGTAACAGGGAGAGAAAGATTTGTTGATGAACAGAACTTTTTATCTTCATAGAGTTATGGAGTGGCTGCCAGCAAGAGACAGTGTTCAGATGTGGACATTTGTTCAATATGTCAAGCTGAATTTCAAAAACCAATTCTGCTCATCTGTCAGGTAAGTGTATTTTTTAAGCATACCAAATACAGCACTTCTCTGAGTCCCAAGTCATATTTATATTAGTTGAAAGGAAAAAATCTACAATGGTTAGCCTAAAGTAGCATTCAGGCCACATACTAGTTATCTCTTACCTGTAATCAGGGGTTTGATACATTAGCTAAATCTTGTCCCTTATGTTGTAATGACTTGTATGCAGAGGAATGTATGTAAGGCCCTTTCCTATACTTTATGGCAGTTACTCACCAAGACTTTATTAAGCTGTTAAGTCATTATACTTAAAGTTATTGTCTAGGGATAGCTTATATATGTATATATTATATATAGCTTATATTTATTAAAAGTCGTTAAATGAACAGTCAAAAGAACACTAGTGTCTCTACTACTGACACTGCTTTGTGTTCTTGAATGTCATATTTGTTTTCTTATTTGTAAAATGAAGGATTACTGCTCTCCAAAATGCCTTTCAGCTCTAGAGTATGATTCTCTGCAGTGTGATGATTTTAAAATTAAAATGTTATCAAGTATAAAGCCTAATTTTTAATTCCCTTACAGCATATATTTTGTGAAGAATGCATTACCTTATGGTTTAACAGAGAGAAAACATGTCCACTGTGCCGAACTGTGATCTCAGACCATATAAATAAATGGAAAGATGGAGCTACTTCATCCCACCTTCAAATGTACTAAGTTGTACAAACTATGAAGGCCACAAAACATTAATTTCATTTGGTTACACTGACTATTGATAAAGACATTAGAATGGGTTTTCAGGACTAGAAGTTAAGGAAAATGTTTCCAAATGGTTTTAGATTATTACAGTAAGACATGTGTGTAGTCTAATTTATCAAAAGATTAAATGAAAGAACCTTGTTTTAAGAAATATATAAGTAATGTTCAGCCTAATGCATATGGCACATTTATTCCGTCCTAATTATTTGATAGGGTTGCAGTGTTAAATTGTGAATGTTTTCTCATTAATGTTACCAAAACGGCAATTGGGTAACTAAAACTAGTGGTTTTAGAGGAACTCAGGTATTCTTTTCCTGACATTGTTTTCAGAATAAAGAATATTTTTCATAATATTTTAAGATACACATTATCTGAAAGAATTTTCTTTAGCATTGACTTTTGTAATTCCCAGTCTAAAAATTCTTAACATTTTCAAAGTTTGTATTTTTAAATGGAAGTTCTAAAAGCTATTTTTTATCTGTAAACAATCAGATTTTCTAAGTGCAGATTAATTTACTGAGGATGATATATTTTAATACTGTATTCTCTGTAGTATGCTTAGCAGTCAGATGAGATGATTTAAATAGTTTGTGGACCTCATACATACAATCCTGCCATCAGCTTTAATGTACATGATCTTGCTTTTTGTATAGTGCCATGAACTATCTTAAACTATTAAAATAATCACATGGATTACAAACAGCTGGCTTCACTGATGATTTGAATAGGGTGATAAAGGAGACCTACTCAATCTTATAAAGTCTTCTCCAAAAAGTTTTGGAATCTTACACTTGAGTCATCGTTACTTGGGAGATAAAGCTTGCACTCGGCTTCCAGGAAAAGCCTTAGTGTAGTTTGTTTGCCTCTAGGTATTTGTGCAGTGTGATAGAAAAGGCAATGAGGCAATTTCTCTCTCCCCACGAAACCTGTAAGGCAGAATCACATCTTTAACAGAAGTATGAAGGGCTGGTTATATCTAGAGTAGAAGTTTCTGCCCATTTCCTCTATTACCATTAATCAGTTTGCACACAAGGAAAAGATAGTGGAAAGGAAAAGTTGGGAGGTAGAAAATAAATTTGCAGTATTAAGACAAAGTCTAAACCAGCATATGGATAAATGACAGTGACCAACCAGCTACAGATTAAGTCCTTTTCATGCCTATATAGCCACCCAAATTGACAAAAGAATATTAGAAAGCAGGGCACCTGCGTGGCTCAGTCGCTTCAATGGCTGCCTTCGGCTCAGGTCATGATCCCACAGTCCTGGGATCCAAGCCTTGTGTCGGGCTCCCTGCTCAGCGGGGACCCTGCTTCTCCCACTCCCTCTACTGTTTCCCCACTGTGCTCTCTGGCTCTGTCAAATAACTAAATAAAATCTTAGGGAAAAAAAATACTAGAAAGCCTGTAACTATTTTTCCTACGTTAACTGCCAGGTTATAAGTACAACTGTTGCTATTCAGTGATAATATATTTAAATTTAACTATTACCTACTTTGAGAACAGCTGCAAATATTGAAACAAGCTTACTTGGCCTTAACTCACTTTCTTGACTGTGATGAAGCAAACAGTTATGTAGGTGTACAGCAGGAGATGGGTGAGAAAGGCAGTTTGGGATTAGAATTTGAGTGTGAAAAATAGCTGTGCTGACTTCCTATTACCAATACAAGAGTAGCCTTACTACATGGGTAAGCCCTATTACAATACCTGCTTTTCTTACCCTATGGCTATATGGATAGTGTTGTTTCTTAATATGATTTAATAAAAAAGGAGGTCCATGATAGACAGTTGGGTTTTTGTTTTTAATGAACAAGAAAGCAGTTCACATATGAATTTAAAGGGAGGGGAATGTAATAGGAGAGCTATGCCATCCACCAACAACACTGATGAACTGGAAGCATTTCTCTATTTCACCTCAAAAATGGGAACAGGGATTCAAAAACCCATTTATTCTGTGAATTCAGATCACACCCTCTGAAAGACTGTTTTATCAGCACTAAAAGCCACAATCATGTTTTATAAAAAAGTCAGTTTGAGAACTTCTATACAGAAATCATCCAAGTGTGACAGAATTAACCTCAAGTAAGTGGCTTATACTAAACACCCATCTTACACTAGATATATTGAGACATTAGTTAAAAACAGATTTATGCACTACATTATGTAGTACATACACATCCAGTAACCAAGTGTAGTTGACAAGTGTGGCTGAACAAACTGTTGATTGTTACCACAAGAAAGTCCTCCTAGTGTATCTATGTGAAGTTATTTTTCACATGAGTTTTTTTTAAGCAACCAATTCAACTACTGGACAGAACTTGGAAATTACAAGTGTGTAACATCTAATATATAATAGTTCTAAAACTTGTTATATATTTAAGTAGCTTAAATTGCTCAGCAGAAACAGTTTTACAACTGTCAGTCCTCACATATATAAGCAGTTTATTAAATATGAGAACCTGAACATACCTGGTATGTTAGCGCAAAAAAATTATTGAAACCATTTGTGCACCTGATTGTTATTTCTTCCTATCTTAGAATAATAAAAAAAATCACTTCTATTTTATGTTCATTCAAATTTCCATTTAATTTCTATTTACATTCATTCAATCCGAAATCAAAATACTTAGTACAGTAAACTAAATACAAGATGAAAAGCAGAAAAATGTGTTACCCTCATAGCACTCCTAATAAGGCAGCTGAAGAATTTATTTACTCTGATAGATGCAAAGCCAACTTGGGATAGGAAAAAAAAATAATAGCTTAAAGAGCAAACACAGATGAACCCATCTTTCAGATGTTACTTCAGATAATCCACTGAGATAATACTTGTGCTGTAGTGATAAATTAAGAATCACACAAGAAAAGCTTTTTATCGATCAGCAACAGACCACAGGTCATGGTGTGACAGGTACTTTTATGATTGTTTTGTCCAGCTTGCTGTGTCTACTCCTATGAAAAAGGGTAGATGTTTGGACACTGATGTTTTTATTTGAGAAATTAACCATTTTCAAAACCTCAAAAATCCACTCTTCATAAATTCAACATTTCTCATGGGAATAATCTTAAGATCTAACCCTTGTAAGCTAGGAACCATATGACTGAGTAACCAAAATAGTTAGGTCCTGTATTAAACACAAAATCCAAGGCTCAGTATATTAATACTCTTGAAGATGCATCTTGTTTATAATCATTTATTAAAGAATGTTGAATTTATGGAGTATCATACATGCATTCTTACCCCCCACCCCCCAATTATCTTCTATCTCAAAAATAGTATGGAAAAATTCTTCTTGAAGGATTCAAATTAGGTGAGACCATAAAGGGGAAAAAGAAATAACATAATTTTCCTAAAAATCTGGTTCAAGTTCAGTAATTCTTTACATTGTTAATCACAGCTGGTTTATAAATCCCAGTTTATTCTGTAATGCTACAAACCTTATAAAATCAAAATTAGTAAACTTCAATTCTCAGTGATTATATTTTAATTAAAAAACAACATGTATAAAGTAAAAAAATATCCTGTAATAGCTGATTTTAAAGAAAATAAGTGATGAAAGAAAAGCACTTAATCTCTTTTATATACTTACCTGGAATAATCATAAAGAATCCTCTTAAGAAACTTAAGACTAGTAATATTGACATCATATATTTTAAACTATGCTTGGATTTTTACAAATAAATATAGGGTAAGCCATATTGCATAGGTGTGTGCTTTCTGTCTGTGACACTAAAGTGGCACTTGACATGTTTTCACAGTCATAGTAGGGATATCCATTTATGAAACACAATTTCTCCGTAAACTTGCCACAGCATAGGAAATTAATTTCACTCAATGTTAAGTTTGAAAAACTATTTGTATGGATGGTAGGTATGCAATTAATACTTTTTATGCAGAAAAGTTGCAGTGTGTGCCACTACTGCTGGTAGTACTAATTATGAAAATAGTTTATGGGGCGGTTAGAGCCAGCCAATCACAGTGCAGATATTACTAGTAAATAGGACTGAGGAGGACTATTTCGGTGTACAAATTTCTCTGGAATTTGATTAGGCAATCAACACTACAGTTAGTAAACACATTTGCAACCAAGTATGAGTAGCACAAGCCATTTACAGTCTGAAATAAAGCCTGTACCTATCACCATAGCTTTTGGGTTCTGTTTTTTCAGACATTATAAATTGTCAGAGAACGAAGATCTGCACTCTAAGTACAATTTCTGCCCTTTTCATTACTGTAGCTTCTAATTTACTAGCTACAGTTATAAAGTTCTCAGTAGGTTGCTGCAATGAGGGAGGAGGGAGTCTAGAGGAAGTGATTAAAAAAAAAAGGCTTTCTGTCCACAGATGAACTGTTACCAATTCTTTCATTTATTGCCACAGTTGAAAAGGTGTATTTCCAATCATTCTTCATGGTTCTATTTTGCCTAATGTCATAGGATTTCATCTTATCTCACTCGAATTGCCATTTAAATAAGCAAAGCTTTACTCTTTTCTGACTGAATTCAACATGCATAAAGAATCTTATGGCTTGGATCCTATGGCTCAAAAAGGTTTGAAGAACACAGCAAGCAGCATCTATTTAAAAAAATTGTAGGGTTGCAAAATATTACAAACTGACTTTGCACACTCAGACTGAAGACATTATAAAAAACAAAAAGAGGTGGTAAGACTCAACTGCAACTGCATGATCATCTATTATATACCAGTATGCACTGAAATGTATTTTTATAAAGCTCTGCAGATATTAAACCCTTTCACCAGCTAGTCATGGAAATGCTCTCTTTAAGGCAGGAAGTATTTAAGAAAGGTAAAGTTACCTTTATTTTTATTCTTTGTACCTGTATATCACTTATGTCGATTTTGTTACAATTTCAAAAACATAGTGTCTTGTTAACATGTTTCCTAAATTAAGCCACTAAGTTTTCTTATTCACTGTGGAAGACATTCATCAAAAGGCCATCAAATATTTTTACAATCAAAAAATGTAGCCCCAGTATAGGAGAAAGAAAAATACTTTTTTTTTTCCCTTTTAAAACTGTTGAGGAAAAAAAATGTAAGGAAGGTAGACAGCAAAAACAGTTAAAGTAAAACTTAAAAATCTTACCAATTTGCTGTAAAGAGATTTGACACAGAGAGTGGAACATGACAACACCCTCTTCCCCTGGATCTCCCTCTCTTCCTCACGTTACTGCCCTCAGTATGCATTTTATCCTGACTCTTTTCCATCCTTCTTCAGCCATGGGCTGAAAACATTTGGCATCTTGAACCAAGTACTGGTATAAGAACAGGTGGTGATATTTTTCCAGTGCAATGCAGGCCCAGGACAAGGATGAAATGTAGGACATACAATTTATGCCCATTCCAAAGCTTCCAGTTAAGCTTAGCACATAGCAGTACTGCAAGTAGAAATGATTAAATAGATATTTTTTCTAGTATTACAGACAGGTATTGCAGCTGGGTTACTGAAAATAAACCCCAAGTCCACCCCAATCCCTCAAACGAGCCACAGCTGTGGTTAACAATGATTCATTTGCATTTTTATTATTTCACCAAGAGAAGAAACAGAAGTTGTCTGGCTTTCTTCATACCAACCAATAATTTTGCATTTTAAAGTTGGGATGTTTTCCATAATGAGCTGAATCAAAAATCTATTTGAAAAATATATATTTATATAAAAAAAAGATTCAGGTTGTTTGCACGTAAAACATCAATTGTTAAGTTTCTTTTGTCTTTGATTCCATGTTGCTGGAAAAAGTTTGAACAAGCTTGCATGCTAATTTGTCCTTAGTTGCAAGTATTACAGGCAATTTCATACTTTGCCTAATGAAAGGATAACCCTTCTTCGACACAATCAGAACTCAACAGTGATTCAGAAGCAACATCCTACCCTTAATACTGTCAGTTCGAGCCATCAACATGAAAATCCTTGATAAGGTTGAGAAGATGTCGCTAGGAATCAATTAATTGATGTGCCTAAGAGTTCCACAATACTATTTTGCTTAAGTGTTTTTTTTTTTTTGCACCATTGATTGATTTTTTAAAATCCATGTTTATTTTTCCTCTGTCCAAAGTGTTCAAATGTAATGACACTGACTCTTCAAGACTGTCATTTTGAGTCTTCTTGTTTCACCTTACAGGATGCTCACACATCCCTTCCCCACCTTTTTTGCCTTAAATTCATTAAAATCTTTGCTCTGTCATAGATTCATACGTAGGTGCTCTGGTCGTTTGGAGATCATGGGAAAAGCTTGTTTTTTGTATGGCCCGGAGTTCGGCTGTCGTATTGGAAGTGGTGCTGAAGCTTCCCCACTCATCGTCACATCCATCTGCTCTACTCCACTTGTTTCCATTGGATATTCCACAGGTGTCTGAGGATTTGCCGTGCTGGCTGAAGCACCTCTTCCCCAGAAATCCCCAGGAGAAAATTTGACTGGGCTTTAAGACAAGGAAGAGCTATCATTCATTTATCTCAAGGATTATCTCAACAAGAAATATTTCCCTTAAATTTCAAGGGAGTGGGGTAATGTGACATTTATTTTTATTTAATTTTATTTTTGTGTGAATTAGTACAAAGGCCATTGCTCCCCTAGACTAATTGTTAGAGTTTCCTAACTGGTCTCTTTACCTCTATACCTGCCTCTGTAAAACCCTCAGTGATACTTTTTTTTTTTTTTAAATCATTTTACTCCCCCGACTTAAAATAGCTTCCCATTGCATTTAAGATAAAATACTTCTCCAAACCTTTCTCTTCGTCACTGACCACACATCAGGAACAGTGACCTTTCATTTCCAAGACCAAGTTTTTCCTCCCTTAGGGCTTTTGCATGGGCTGTTGCTCTACCTGTAACATCCTATACTTCTATTTTTTGTATGGGTGGCTTTTTCTCTTCATTCTTAGATGTTACTTAACCAGGGAGGCCTTTCTCTGACCACCATGAATAGGAGCCGCCCTGTTATTCTTAACTACCACCGCACTTTTTACTTTTCTTCATATAGTAACTTGACACTACTTGTGATTACATAATTCTTCTATTTCCTTCTTTGGTTATTTTAACTCTCTTCTCACTAAATTGTAAGCTTCATCAGGACAAGGACAATTCTATGTTAATCATGTATCCCCATCATGCAACACAGCCCCTGGTATACAATAAATGTTGAATGAATGGGTAAAGAAGACATTTGCCAGTGCAACAGCTTACTTTCACAGGATGGAAGGTAAACTATATAGCATACAATACAAGATGTAGATGCTGTGCTTATGTCAACCACAGAGACTATGACAGATCTTTCATTTATGTAACATGGCATAAATTTCTTAAGCATACTCTTCCAGGTTAAAAAAAAAAAAAAGATGTGAGAATAACAAAGTCTGAATACCTGACAGGTGTTCGTGGGCTGCCAATAAATCTTCGAGGTGATCGGATTTTTGGTTCAAAGGAAAATTTTTCTTTCACACTTTCAAGTACAGATGGAGCCACATATGTAAAACCCTGAAAGATAGAAATTGTAGACTTAAGAATGGCGTTTTGTCATATACATTAAGAAACTGTGGTTTCAGTCTCTGACACACCAAAACAGTGCACACCTAAAATCACCACTCTGTGTCCTCCCATTTCCCCAATCTCATTTCACAACTGTTAGCTTCTTTCCAGCCATTTCTTGAGGCACAGACCTCAAGAAGGCAGAATTCTATTGAGTCCCATATGCCAGTAAACAATATTCTACTTTGCTGAAAGAAAAACAAAACAGGAAAATGTAGGCTCCACATTAAGATATTAAATACGAAGACAAATGCAAAGAAAATTCTAGTGTTTCTAGCCCACATACACATAAGCAACTAAGATTATCACACCCCAGTTTCTCGTTATTAGGCCAAAGTAAAAATAGAATTCTCTAACTTGGCATGTGTGATCTCTCTGGTTTTATAACAATGATTGGATAGATTTGGTATTTTCTTGATGTATAAGGGTCAACATTGTGAAAACCCTCAATTGTTAACAGGCAGTTATGCAGTTTTATTAGGTTTAGTTCTTTCTTGGACCTTGCTATCAGACTACCAGGTGTCATTTCTCTTGCTGTAATGTTTATCCCTTTAACAATCAGTCCTCCACCTAACCTTCCCTCCTATTTATTATTCTAGTCACCTATGAATAGGCATTCTGAGTTATAGTAAGAAGATGCAATAAGCCTCTGGGTGAAGTCCTAACAAGTGAGGTGCAATTCTGTAGCACATATGCTTCAGAAACCATTTCCCCACATAGTCTAGTGGGCTAAAGTTCTAACTACCAAGAGGACCAGGCTGTGCCTTAATCATCTTTCAACTTCCTTTAATTCTGCGATAGGAATTTAAATAATTATTGAACTGAAGTTGCTCTGACCACAGTCTCCAGGTAAGTGGAATGTTACTGTTTTTTGTTTTTAAGAGGGGCACTTGGGTGGCTTAGTTGGTTAAGCAACTGCCTTCAGCTCAGGTCATGATCCCAGGGTCCTGGTATCGAGCCCCACATTGGGCTCCTTGCTCAGCAGGGAGCCTGCTTCTCCCTCTCCCTGCTACTCCACCTGCTTGTGCTCTCTCTCTGTCATATAAATAAATAAAAAATCTTAAACATAAAAAATTAAGAGATTCACTTTATGTAACAAAGGAAATGATATAAAATGAGGTTTTTGTTGATCAAAATCTAAAAGCTCTAAAAAAAAATCTAAAAAATCTAAAAATCTGGGGCGCCTGGGTGGCTCAGATGGTTAAGCATCTGCCTTCAACTCAGGTCATGATCCCAGGCTGCTGGGATCGGGCCCCACATCAGGCTCCCGGCTCAGCTGGGAGTCTGCTTTTCCCTCTGCCTCTGCCTCTCTCCCCTGTTCATGCTCTCTCTCTCTGTGTCTCTCTCTCTTCAGATGAATAAATAAAATCTTAAAAATAAATAAGTTAATTGAATAAAAGTAAAAAATCTAAAAATCTAAAAGCTTTGCTTTTCTGAGGCGACAAGGTACAAATCAACACAGATACTTCTACAAATAATTTACTATTACATATGAACCAATATATTTTGATGTCAAATATTCACAATTAACAGGTTAAAAATCCCCTACAAAGTTACACTAAATGTACCAAAAATCTGCAGCTATTCCAGGAATAGAATAGTTACGGTGAGCTCTTCTCCTACTATTCTAACGGTGTGACTTCCAATTGAGATACTGAGCCAAACATCATTTTAAGTCAGTGGCCCATCTAAAAAGGGAATCATATACTCCAAAGAATCAGACGGTCCTACTCTAACTGCTGAAATGGAATACTGGATTATGGGAATCCATTTTCTAACTTAGCAAGTTGTAAATTAACTTAATAAAAAATAGCATCCCAGGTTATCTACATCAACTGCAAAGCAAACAAATTGAATTTTCTTATTGAAAAGGGTCCATCCTGGGCGCCTGGGTGGCTCAGTTGATTAAGTGACTGCCTTTGGCTCAGGTCATGATCCTGGAGTCCCGGGATCGAGTCCCGCATCAGGCTCCCTGCTCAGCGGGGAGTCTGCTTCTCCCTCTGACCCTCCCCCCTCTCATGTGCTCTCTCTCTCTCATTCTCGCTCTCTCAAATATATAAATAAATCAAATCTTTAAAAAAAGAAAAGGGTCCATCCTAATACTTAAATTTCTCATGGCTACATGGAAATTCTTTCACTTACCAGAAAGACCTGGTTGGCACTTTCACTGAGAGTTGAGTCATCTGGGCTGTCAACAGGTGTCTGACGTGTAAACTTTGAATCAAACTGACTCACATCCTCTTCAGATTGCTTTGTGAAAAACAAAATTAGAAAACGATGAATAGTCTATATTATACGTATCAATCAAATGCATGACTTGCATTAGAGAAGGCTCTAGCTAAAACTCTTGACAGGGTTTGATTGTAATAAAATATCAGAATATTTTCAGGCACAGACTGAAGAATAAATACAGGTGGAAAGTTTCTTTTTTAAGGTTTTATTTATATATTTGAAAGAGAGCTAGAGAGAGCACAAATGGTGGGGAGGGGTAGAGGGAGAGGGAGAAGCAGACTCCCCACTGAGCAGGGAGCACGACGCAGGGCTCAATCCCTGAACCCCAAGCTCATGACCTGAGCTGAAGGCAGCTGCTTAACCGACTGAGCCAGCCAGGTGCCCCTAGGTGGAAAGTTTCAAAGGTCAAATTACATCTTCAATTTTTAAGCATTTATTAAAGTAGATTTTAGTACACGCTCATCTTTTTTTTTTTTAAATCTGTCAAAAAAAATTTGAATGTCAATCTTCCCCACTTACAAAGCTTCAGGGCGCCTAGTCCACTGGCTAAATGCCCTATTAGATATAATTTGCTCAGCTGGCCACTGCAGGTTTATAATAAACCTGAAAAACTACTGAAACACTTTTAACACAAAACACATTTGTAAAATGCTCTAAAGCTTCTTCCCATAGCTTATTTCATCCTGCTACAGATTTCTCAAGGAGCAAAAATGATATTCTACTCTGAATGAGTACATTTTCTTATGAAAAACATCACCTAAATCTAACCACCACATCTGTTTAATTCCTTCTCTCTGGCACATCATCAGACTTTGTGGTCATGTCAAAAGAGCTAAAGAACCCAGGGTCAAAAGATGATAAAAACTAAGCATCAGTAAAAATTACTGCAGTGGATTGAAACAAATATATTAAAAGGCATAAGTTCATAATTTTTTTTTTAAGATTTTATTTATTTGACAGAGAGAGACAGACAGTGAGAGAGGGAACACAAGCAGGGGGAGTGGGAGAGGGAGAAGCAGGCCTTCCGCTGAGCAGGGAGCCCGATGCGAGGCTCGATCCCAGGACCCTGGGATCATGACCTGAGCTGAAGGCAGATGCTTAACGACTGAGCCACCCAGGCGCCCCAAAAGGCATAAGTTCATAATTATACTGAAAAAAAAAATCACAGAACTGGTCAATTTTGGAAGATGTTAAAGAACTAATTTATTATTTTGAAAACTGGGAAAGAAACAAACATTCATCCTGCCTTTCCTGTGTGAACAATGTAAGTTTCTCTTTAGGGAAAAATTCACTAATGAGGAATCAATAATAGTATTACAATAAGACAATTTTGCAAACCCCTACTGAAATCCTGAAACTAGGCCAGAGTTTCTGAATCTCAGCACTACTGACATTTTGGGCTTGATAATTCTTGTTGTAGGGGCCTGTCCTATGTAAAAGAGGATGTTTAACAGCATCTCTGGCCTCGACCCACTGCAAACTAATAATATCCCCTCCCCAAGTTATGACAACTTGTCTCCGAACCTTGCCAAATTGACCATACCTAAGAATCACTGATGTTGGCAATGATCACAACATCACTAAAAAAAAATACAAATACACATTATGCCTCCTGACTAAAATATACAACACCAAAAGTTTAATCTGAGGCAGATTAAGTATCTAAATCTAAATACTAGTTTTTGGAAATACAGGGAACAGGTAAATATGGTCAATGACACTATGGGGTTAAAATCAGCAAAATCAAAGTTAGAAACCCTACAGGACAAATAGTCCAGTTTCTTCAGTAAGTACTCAGGAAAGGAATCGAGAGGGGGGTGGAAAGAGACCTAAGAGATACGATAACCAAACTGTATAAACCTTAACTGAATTCTTATTAGAAGAAACCAACAGAGAGGAAAAGAAAACAAAAGAAACCGGGGAAATTGTCAGCTTTTTAGTTGTGATGATAGCTAGCAGTGCTGTTTATGTTTAAACAAGATGACCTGACAAGCCGGACCGTTGGTACAGAAGGGTTAATTATCCTCCTTACAATTATATATGTGAAAATTTTAAAGCAAGTCACCTTGTGCTCCAGAACCAAATTATCATCATCATTATCTTCCTCCTCCTCCACCTTCATTCCAAGAAATAGAAAAATAAACTATATTTTCTCAAATTCTGAGGTGGAAGAAAGACAAGAACTAACACACTAACTCATGTACTCATAAATACACTGTTCTGCAAACATAAAGGCAGAGATCGGGTGATATGCCTACAAGCCAAGGAATGCCAAAGATTGCTAGCAAACCACCAGAAGCTAGGAGAGAGGCACAAAACGGAACGGAAGGCTCTCACAGCCTTCATAATGAACCAAGCCTGTCAATTCATTATCTTGGACATCTAGTCTCCAGAACTGCAATACAATAAACTTCTGCTGTGTAAGCCACCTAGTTTGTGGTACTTTGTTACAGCAACCCTAGCAAACTAATACACATTTATACTATATTTTGAAGAAAAAAATTCCCAGAAAATCAAATTCAAAATAGGGTTGAATCAGAGGGTAACCACACTTACCCTGGTGAGCATTTTGTTATGTATATAACTTAAAATCACTATGCTGTATACCTGAAACTTATATATTATTATGTGTCAACTAAACTTCAATTTAGAAATAAAAAATAAGGGGCACCTGGGTGGCTCAGTCGGTTAAGTGTTTGCCTTCAGCTCAGGTCCTGATCCCAGGGTCCTGGGATCAAGCACCCTGCTCAGCGGAGAGCCTGCTTCTCCCTCTCCCTCTGCTGCTCCCTCTGCCAAATAAATAAATAAAATCTTTAAAAAAAAAATAAAGAGGGGCGCCTGGGTGGCTCAGTCGTTAAGTGTCTGCCTTCTGCTCAGGTCATGATCCCAGAGTCTTGGATTGAGCCCCACATCCAGGTCCCTGCTCAGTGGGAAGCCTGCTTCTCCCTCTCCCACTCCCCCTGCTTGTGTTCCCTCTCTCGCTGTCTTTCTCTGTCAAATAAATAATCTTAAAAAAAAAAATTTAAAAATTAAATTAAGGGCACCTGGCTGGCTCAGAGGAGCATGTGACTTTTTTTTTTTTTTAAGATTCTATGTATTTACTTGAGAGAGAGAGAAAGAAAGAGAGTGCAAGCAGGAGGCAGAGGTAGAAGTAGGTTCCCCAATGAGGAGGGAGAGAGAGACCCTAGGATCATGACCTGAGCCGAAGGCAGATGTTTAACTGACTGAGCCACCCAGGTACCCTGAGCATGTGACTCTTGATCTCAGGGTCGTGATTTTGAGCCTCATGTGGGATACAGAGATTACTTAAATAAATAAAACTTTAAAGAAGTTAAAAATAAAAAAATAAAGAGAGTAAAAGATTATACTCCATAAAAATAAAATACAGTTGAATTAAGCAAACAGCAAAAATGTTCTAACTACTTGAAATATTTAGTTGTCTTAGGCAACCAACTTAAAAATAGTTAATATACTCATCAATTGCTGCTGGCAGTAGTCCTTGAAAAGACTGTACAGAATAAAGATTCTGAAGAGAACATAAACCAAAGTTTTCTGAATTGTTAATATAAACATAACTTTTCTGAATGCTCTGAGATTTTATTCTAAAAAAGTACCAGGTCCTTCAAGTTATATGGTTTCATGTATACATACCAACAGAGGTTTAAAGGGGGGCTCCACCTTCCGAGCTAGCAGTTCTTCCCAGTTAATATGCCTGAAGAATGGATGAGCCTAGGAAAAAAGAACAGGAAGAAAAGTCAAGGCGAACAGACTTCATTGGATTGACAAATTAACTGTTTGAAGTTACAAATCACAAAATAAACTATACTATTTATTTTTTAGATTTTACTTATTTGAGAGAAGAGAGAAAGCATGAACATGAGCGGTGGGAAGGGCAGAGGGGAATGGAGAGGGAGAGAGAATCTCTCAAGCTGACCCAACACAGGGCTCGATCCCAAGACCCTGAGATCATGACCTGAGCCAAAACCAAGAGTCAGATACTTAACCAACTGAGCCACCCAGATACCCCACAAAATAAGCTATACTTTAAACAACTCCATACAACCTCACAAATACATAGAATTAGCACTATCTTCCCCTCAAACCACCAAAAAGGCCAATCCCTACTTGAACTTCTCCAGCATCCCCAGGACCAGCTCCAAGCCGAGAAGCAGCATTTCTTTTCAGCAGCTTTAGGGAGGGAAAACAAAACAAAACATTTATGAACCTTAGTCAAATTGATTATTTTTTATTTACAGAATTTGCTTGTCTATATTGCTTCTCTATTTTGAGAAAATAGGTTCTATTAATTACTACTAAATACTGCTTGGGAATAAAAAGGAAAAATCTTTTTTTTTTAATTAATTATTTGAGAGAAAGAGAGCAGAGAGAGAGAGAAAGCACACACAAGCCGGTGGGGTTGGGGGAGGAAGGCGCAGAGGGAGAGGGAGAAGCAAACTCCTGCTGAGCAGGGAGCCCAACGCGGGGCTTGATCTCAGGACCCTGTGATCGATCAATGACCTGAGCCGAAGGCAGACGCTTAACCAACTGAGCCACCCAGGCACCCCAAAGAAAGAAAATCTTTAAACAAACAAATTTGTACTTTACCTGCAAAAACTGTAGGCTTTTTTGTTTAATATATGTGTATGATTCTTTATTCAAAAATGTATGTTCAATTCTATCTATTTAGATCCCAGTAGTTAAGGGTTATCGTTTCATGTCCTACCTTTTTAAGCAGATCTCTGGCTTCTTGTGTGAGGTAGGGAGGCAAATTGAGTTTACATTTGAGGATTTTGTCAATTGTTTTCTTTCTATTCTCCCCAGTGAACGGGGGCTAGGAATAGAAGAGAGAGAGAAAAATTAGCATATAGAAAATAAAATTATCCATTTTCTGAATTAGTCAGCTATGCATAGAAATCAGAAATGTATGCTGTGATATGGGCTGACTGCTAAAGATCTATAGTTTTTAAGCAATGGGAAAGAAGAAATAGCAACATCTCAGAAGAAACTGGGTTTCCACTATTAACTTTATGTTATAATAGGTTAGCCATGTGATTTTATGCTTTACTTTCTCCTTTTATAAAATAAGGGCAGTATCTATTTTATACCTCTTTCACAGGACTGACATGACAAATCATTTTAACAAAAATGTTTTTAAAAGTATAGGGACCCATTCTACTACCAATAAAGCATTATTAGTGTTATTTTTTTTTTTTTAATAACTCCATCAGTAACATTTTTAAAAAGTGCAGGAAAGGTCTCTTGCCATAATGATTTAATAACTACTCAGCACAGACCATAATACATGCAGCTTTTAACTGTGCACCTACTGCTCCAGTCAGCATGTCATACATTAATGCTCCCAAACTCCACCAATCCACAGCACGATTGTGGCCACTTCTCATCAAGATTTCAGGGGCCCTACAATGAGAAAAATAATATGCCTAAAAAATTTACCCATTTGCATATCATCTGAATTAGAAGTTTAAAAACAATATATGGAGCCAAATGATGCTATAGAAAATATATAGCACACTATTAAACCAGGTAAAAGTTAGCTATTACTCCCCCAAACCAGTTATATTTCTTTCAACATGCAGCTCACATGTATTCTATTGTTCCACAAAATGTGTGTGTGACTGTTCCATCATGAATAGATTCTTTGCATAGTCCAAAGTCTGTCAGTTTCACATGACCTACAATGAAAGATCACAGCATAGTTATTCTGAGAACTCTAAACATGTGCAGTGTTTGAATGTATCATACAAGACAATAATCTAGCCTTCCATTTAACTTTTTCTGCCTTAAATATTTTTTGAAGATACAACTAGTAAGGTGCCATCCATAAAATGGGATGCTAACTTTTTAAAGCTAACAGTCATTTTTTGCCAATGATGTAATATAAAAGGAAAATAGAGAAAAAAAGTAAAACAGCTTGTCCAAGCCTCTAGCTCTACCATCCTGAGAAAGCAAGCCCTTTCAAGAAAAATTTCTGAAAGTCTGGTTTAAGTACACAAACCCTAATAAAGCTATGCTGTACCTTTTAAAGGTCTGACACTGTATTTCAAATATATAACTTTTTACCACAGTGAACTGTGACTGGACAGTTTTTTAAATAGTCTCAGAAAGTCACTATAACAAGTTAGCTTATTATGCCAATACTGCCAGGTCAGAAAAAGAAATGAAATTGCTATGGCATGGGACTGTCATCTCTAATCCAGAAAGTGGAAAACTCACCACCTTACACAAAGAACATTTCAGTTCAAGCTTAGCTTTACTGAACTGTTATTAGATATCCAGTGGTTCAACCACCCCAGGGACCCTACTATTCCAGGTTTATTTCAGAGAAAAGAAAAGGCAATGGCCTATTGGTACAAATGTAAATGTGTACTTTACTCTGACACAGAAAAAAATATGACCTTTATTTTCACAGAGCCACCTGACACACTCAAGCTTATGGATCAAAGAAGTTAACTAGTCATTTCCCTATTCTATCCTTTGCCTTAGAATTCAGAATCAGAATCCAGGTTTGGGGGGATGGGAGCAGAACTGGGAGGGAGACAGATACATAGATTCACAATGAAGTACTTGGTTAAGTAGAGCATTTCTCTTAAAAAAAAAAAAAAGAAAAGCATAATATGAAACATATTCATACTAGTGTCAGTTGTCCACACCATTTCCTGTCCAAGAATTTAAAACCCTTAACCACCTCATGTATCATTTTGTAGACATTGAAGGATCAGCAACTGCTACCAGCAACCCGACAGCCTGGTTGGCTAGTTGCTCCTTTGGGGTATAAGTGAGCTGTGAAGTCTACCTAGCCCAAATTACTCTTGCATAAATCAAACTGTCTATAGCAGCATGCACTTGTAATCAAGACTCAATTTGCTCTACCTACACCTGTACAGAATATTAGCCTTTCTGATTTTTATGTTTGTTTTTACAAACAGCAAGAATAAACTGATGCCTACTAAACATTTTCTTTCCAAGGCTACATCAAATATTTTGGTTCAATTCTAATCCTTTTTTTACAGCATTAATAAAATTTATCATAAAAAGTATTGCTTCTGGGGCGCCTGGGTGGTTCAGTCATTAAATGTCTGCCTTTGGCTCAGGTCATGATCCCAGGGTCCTGGGATCAAGCCCCGCATCGGGGTCCCTGCTCAGCGGGAAGCCTGCTTCTCCCTCTCCCACTCCCCTTGCTTGTGTTCCCTCTCTGTGTCTCTCTCTGTCAAATAAATAAATAAAATCTTTAAAAAAAATAAATAAATAAAAAGCATTGCTTCTAGTATTTATGTGTTTTTATCATTAAGGAAAACTCAATTTATAGGGTTAAGATCTACTTTCCAATTTAAGGAAGAAACCAAAATTAAAGTTTGGACTGGCTTTTGACTCACCACATGTTATGTAAAGATTTCAAAAGAATGACAAGCTATAGAGAGCAAGGACTAAACCAAAAAACACAGTTAAGTGGCCAGTTATTCCTAACTCCCTCTAATCTCATCAATCACAAATATCTAAATACCTAAATCTCAGCAAGTATTATGATGCCATAAATTCTGAGGGAGCAATGTATAATAGATACATGACTATGGGGCTTTGTAAATGACCATGACCTGTGTGGGAGGATTTTAAGATGATTATTTACTATAGAATGGTTTACGGTATATCTCCACCTTGGTGATTAAGCATGATATTCTCCGGCTTCAGGTCTCTGTAGATGATCCCCTTTTGATGTAAATGCCCCAAAGCCATGGAGATTTCTGCCAAGTAAAAGCTGGAAACAAAAGTGATTTAATAAAATTAAAAAGAGTAATATACTCAAAGCAGTTTATGTATGGAGCAAAATTCCTTGAAAGAAATACACATGCACCAAAGACCAAATTAGTGGGGATGGGGGTGGGTATGGGGGAAAGAGATGGCATAGGATGCTGCCAAAAGGCATGGTGACATTTATGTTTCACTTATTTAGTGAAACTATAAAATGTTTTGTTTCATCATTAGAACATACTGCTAATTGCAAAGAAGTCCAGAATATGCCAAACTGTCACTGGTTTTTGTTCTACTTGTGTAGGAATTAGGCCAATAGTCATTCAGATCAGAGCAAATTACTCCCACCCACCCCCAATTTTAAAATCCCATAGGACATAGGAACTTTGTTATTCTCAGACAGCAAGTCTTAGTTTCAAAAGATACCTTATAAATAACCTGACCCTTAGAAGCCCGCTCATCCCTTAATATAGCTGCATATTTATATACAGTTCATGCCCACAGTATCTGCCCTCCCTCTTGCCAGCCAGCCCACAACTATAAACTGTGTGACACTCAAATTTATCTACCTCAAAAGAATAAAGGGCTGAGTCAACCCTGTCTGGATTCGAAAAGCACAAGGCACTGCAATACTGGCTGCATAACAATGTTGCAATCCTGCAGATTACTCCAGGATGGAGAGGGTGTGTCCTAGAGGACTGAGGCAGTTTCACAGCCAGCAGAACCACAAATACAGCCTCCAACACGGCTCAGAGAGCCTCCTCCAAAAAAGGGTACTTCATCCCTAAGGCTCTTAAATGCAGCTTCTGTGTTAGAAAAGGCCTGAAATTAAACAATGGAATGCAGTTTGGTAATTAAGGTAGAAAAAACATTTAAGTGTTTTCTATTCAATTAATGTGTAGGATAAACTGATTTATTGTTACCCAATACTGTCATCTCACAAAAGGATGTATATATTTTTAATTTGAAGCAGATGCCATCTTAAGAAATATAAGGGTAGATCCCATCCTGGCCATAGAATCAATCCACAGATGATGTGTGCCGGCTTATCACCTCCCTAAGACTGCACCTTGGGAACTGGAAAGTCTAAAAAAAAAGAGGAGATGATTTCTGATACTTTCCATTGTTCCAGACATAAAGTTTCACCGGAAAACCACACTCACCCACAGCCAAGGCAGGCAGCTTACCAATTCAAGGAAAGAAAGCCCCAGTGAGAATGGTTCTGTTAGGAACTGGCGTGAAGAGCGTTCCACCCAAGGCCTGGGGGCAAAGGAATGATGTGACCTCCAAAAGCTGCCCGTCCCAAAGATGCTTCTCCCCCTTGAAGTCCTGAGTGACTGACTGGCTCCAGAACAATTTATTGAATCATTTGGCTGCCCACAGTGGGAACAGGACTTTGCTTTTAATTCTATGAATCATTACCTGAATCCCTGCAACCACAAAAATTTCACTTACCAGGCTGTGTCTTCCATAAATATTCCCTCTCTTTCTAACTGCATAAATAATTCTCCCCCTGTAAAGAAAAGGAAAAGATATTAGAAATAAAACAATCTTCATTTCCAACCCATTTCTAAGCACAGTTAAAAGATATCAGTCCCTTAAAAATAAAAAACAGATTCTAAAAACTACAGGTTTAAAACTAAGTCTTCAGGATTCTATTTTTAGCAGTGTTCTCATTTTTACGTGAAATATGTATTTTGGAGTTCCAGGTTTGTACATCTTTAAACTTCAAAATAGTTATAGATTCCAGACCTGAGGTTAAAAAGATAATCTTGGTTAAAACTTCTCTCACATTTTACCCTAAGCAGAAAAATGTTAGTATATAATTAAGCCACCCTTACAAATTAAAATTAGTGAATGCCCTTATTCCATATTTTCAGATCTCTTAATCCAGAGGAACCTAGCAGCAGCTTTATTAAAAGCATGGCACTGTTTTGAATATCAAAATAATGATAATAAAGAATTAAATCCCACTGAATAATCTTAGAATCCATGAGCCCGCAATGATGTAAATCAATGAAGAGATCAAAAAATTAAGTTTTAAAATGGGAGAGAAGGGAAAGCTCTTTGTTACAGAATGCCAAATAATGAATGAGGCACGATGGAATAAAAAAAATCACTTGGCAATCATTATAGTTAACTGTTTCAAGCAAGAATCAATGAATGCTAAAACTGTATGTGAAAGCTTGATGAGAGACAAGATATTTCAATAATCCCAAAGTATCTCAAGATACTTATTCATTACAAAGGGAAAACTTCACCAGGGAAAACACTGGCCAACACCACCTTATAAGTGTGATCAAAGTGAACATCAACAATAATGGGACAAAGATATAAACATCAGGTACCTCCTGATCTGACAGAGAAGGACACAATGTCATTTTGACGGTCCTCCCCAAATGCATAACCTGATTCTAATCTTGAGGAAACATCACATAAGCCCAAATTGATGCATTCTACAAAATAAGTGGCCTATATTCTTCAAAAATGTTAAGGTCACGAAAGACAAAGAAAGCCTGATGAACTGTTCTAAATTAAAGGAACCTGAAAGATATTACTGTATCAGTGTTAATTTCCAGTTTTGATAATTTTAGTAGAGTTAAGATACTGTCATTGATTTTAGAAAATATACACTGAAGTATTTAGGGGTAATGGGAAATCATGTCTGCAACACTCTCTTAAGCAATCCAGAAAAAAATTATGTATATACATATACACGTATACGTATATATGCATATACATGTATATACATAACATACACACATGTACATATACACACACCCATACATACGTATACATATACGGAGAGAGGGAGAGAAAAGAAGGATGAAACGAAACAAATGTAAAATGATAACACTTGGGGAATCTAGGTGAAGGGTATGTGGGAAGTCTTTGTACTATTTCTGCAACTTTTCTGTGTAAATCTGAAATTATGTCAAAATAAAGTTACCCAAAAAAAGGCAACAACAGTCACAAAAAAGTTGCTAAATTCTGCAGCTTTCTGTTCCATGTTACAGGCCTTTGTGAAACCTGCTTTTCAGAAAACTCAAATATGTTGGCTGGAAATAGATACCTGTGATCTAGAAATGGTAAGAAGCAACAAGTTTCGAGGAGGTAGTAAGCGCTGGAAATTGTGGATGTCTTCCTACGTAAATTGCATAGTCTATCAAAAAGGCTACATTCAACCAAAAAATTCTTCTGTTTAGAGATGCAATTTCGAAAATACTCAACATCTTAAATACTCTCAGTAAGTTTTCCATTTGAGTTTAGAAAGAAATGGCTTTGATGATTCATTTGAATTATAGTATCTTACCCGAGGGCAGTCAATGTGATGGCTCTGTATCAATTAGGTGTTTATTTTAAGTAATTGATTACAAAAGGATTAGGATTAAGATAAAGTTTTACAGATGGGGAAAAAACTTAACCTTTCAAGTTTCCTTCATATTTGTCTGCGAAAAGAAACATATGGTCACATCTGAATTCCTTATGTCAATGTATTTGTCAATTTTAAGAACTATTTAATCACATTGGGGAAAAAGCATTTTTCCAATGGAAAATAATGTTTGACCCAGTTTCTGGAGCAAATGCAAATAATTACACCAAACTGAGTGTACTGACCGCTGAGATACTCAAGGATGAGGTAGAGTTTTCCACCAGTCTGAAAGGCATAAATTAAATCCACAATGAAGGGATGCTTTACTTCCTCCAGAATATTCCGTTCTGCTTTTGTATGAGCTGTATCTTTAGCATTTCTTACTATCATTGCCTAAAGGAAAAGAGATGATCTATAAGAACAAAACAGTAGACATTTTTATTCTATAGTAACTGGAAAATCTATTTTGTGCTTTTCTTGCCAATATTAAACTATTAATCATAGTTCCCACTAGAGACTAAGATAGGAGTAATGGAAGACATTCACTTCTCATATATATCTGCACTGTTCGGATTTTTTGCAGTGAACATGTAAAATGACAACCTAAAGATACCTTTTTAAAAAATGTAAACAGGTGAAGTTTATTCATATATTCACTAACTGTCAATGTCTACTATGCTCCAGGCTCTGTAATAAGAAAGAAGAACTAACAGAAGTCTCCAGCCTATAGGAGTCCAAAGTCTTGGGGAAGAGAGAGAAGTCACTGCAGGTAAGCACAAGGTGCTTTGGGAGAACAGAGGAACTACATCTGACATGGCAAGAAGTGTTCCTGGAGGTGGCAGTACCTAAACTGTATCATAAAAAATTATTAAAATGAAATACAGAGGGTAAAAAAAAAAAGCATTTCCAGTGCCAAAGAGGCTTGACAGGACATGTCTAGGGAATCTATAAGTAGTTCAGTATGGTTAGAAGTGGCTAGAGATTAGGCTGTCGATGTAGGTGGAGACCAGGAAATGGAAGACCTAGGTATCTAGGCAAAAGCGTGTGAATCTTATCTTAGAGGCAGAGGAAAAATGTTGAGGTTCTGAAAATGAATAACCCTTGGCTTTAAGACAGTTTTAGTAGCAGTGTGGAATTTTAGGGAAGAAATGAGACCAGTTAGGAGGCTAGTACAGTAAACTAAGTAAAGTAAGACCTGTAACTAAGAAAATGAAGTTGGGGGGCACCTGCGTGGCTCAGTTAGTTAAGCATCCGACTCTTGATTTCAGCTCAGGTCATGATCTCATGGTGGTGAGACTGAGCCTGGCAATGGGCTCCACGCTGGGCACGGCAGCTGCTTAAGATTCTCTCCCTCTCCCTCTACCCTTACCCAACCCCCTCTTAAAAAAAAAAAAAAAAGGAAAAGGAAAATGAAGGTGGAAAAAATAAAAAAAGAAAAGATAAAGATGTATTATCAGCCCTTGCTGACTAGGTTGAGAAGAAATGATGATACCACGGTTTCTGCATAAGTAACAGAACAATGGTTATCATTCAGTAACAGGAAATGGAAGTCAAGAAAAAAGTTTTGGGAAAATGATGCATTGTTTTGGACATGTTAAGTCTAAATTCTAGGACTAAGTTCTGGTACATCTCCAGTAACATGAAAATGCATATACACAAGATTATTAGTTGCAATATTATTTACAAAAGTGAAATGTTAGAAACAATCTAAATGCCCATGTATAGAATATTGGATAAAAACCTATGGACTATCTACCTAATGTGTAAAAAAAGCTATAAAAAGAACGGGGACTATCTCTATGAAAGCAAGGTACAAAAGAGCATACATGGCCTAACAGTATCACAGTACACTACCTTTTGTGTAAGAAAGGGGAAACAAGAATATGTATATGTATCTCCTTGGATCTTCAATAATGAACACAACTAAGATAAACCAAAAGCTAATGACGGTGGAAAGATTAAGTAATGGGACTAGACTTCTGAATACATCTTTGGAATAAAACCTCAATGGTTTTAGCTTAGCTAAATCAAATTTTTTTTTCTCTTACCTAAATCAAATATTATTGTGATTATAAAATGGAGGTTTTTGAATTCTGAACCATGGTAATATTTTATACATTCCAAAACTTAAATTAAATCAGCAACGATGGGGGAGGGAAATAAAACTGAACACAACAGAAATATATAAATGTAATTGAATATTACTCTGATAATTTTACCATAGGAGAAAAAAGATATTTAAATAACTTTACACAGCATACTCTTAATGACATATATGTAAGCATAACAAAAATTGCAAAGAAATCTTATGCCACACTTAGTAGGTTTGTAGCTGTTAATAATATTGATATTGCAATTCTCAAACTATTATGCATATATTGTACGACTGAGCAAATGAGTAAATTTATTGATGTTACTACCAGGCTTCTCACTGTGGAAAAACCAGAGATGTAAATATGGACTGAGATAAGAAAAGCCCTATGGAACTAGACTGGAATTAGGGATATCAATATGAAGCCATGATTTAAAAAGAAAAACCTCCTAGCTCTACCCACTGAAAGAGCCAGAAACAATGACACTTTAGTAGTAAGGAGCATAGCTGGCACCCAGATCTTGGTTTCTCCACCAAAAGAAACCAGGGTTCCTTAGAGAAAAAGATGGTTCTAAGCCAGAGTTAGGGAAAGTGCAAGGGAAATCCAGAGCACTCTATTATACCAGGAAGTACTCAAAAACTGACAAGGACATATCAGGGACATAGAAGCCATCTTAAAAGAGTTCTCTCTAGCAAAATTTAGGACAATTTGAGAACCAAAATGAATAATGAAAGAAATGGATAACACACTGAAAATAAAAAGTCCATACTGACTCTTAAAAAATTAAATTTAAAAAAGGAAGTATAAAAAGCTCTTTATAGAAGAATGACAATACAGAAACAAAATGGCAAAATAGAAAAGTCTCCATTTTGTAATCACCATAGTAATATTTGATTTAGATAAGAAACAATGGATGATAAAACCACTGGGTAAAAGATTATTAGGATGGAATATTCATATCCCTATTATACCATACACTGAGAATATAATACTCCTACAAAAAGTATTTAACCTAATTTAAAATTTAGGTGTTTTCATGAGTAAACAATCTAACATATCCAAATTAAGGGATATTCTGCAAAACAACTGGCTTGAGCTCTTCAAAAAATGTAAATGTCATGAAAGACAAAAGAAAAGGGTGGGGAATGGCTCCAGAATAAAGGAACTAAAGAGACAGGATAACTCAATGCATATGTGATCCTTGGTTAAATCCCAAATATTAAAAACAAAATAAAACAGCTATAAAAGATAAACTGATACAGCTGAGGAAATCTGAGTATGGACGATGTATTAGAAAACAGCACTGTTTATCAATGGTAAGTTTCCCAAATGTGATAATTACGCTGTGATTATATGTGAAAATGCCCTTACTCTTAAGAGATACAAACTAAAGAAAATAAGGGTGAAACACCATGATGCAGGACTCGATCCCAGGACCCTGGGACTATGACCAGAGCCAAAGGCATGCCCAACCGACTGAGCCACCCAGGCACCCTCAAACATTATTTTTTAACTGCTCAGGAGGTTTGAGTTTTTTAAATAAATAATTTTGAGAAAGTCTATGAGGCAAGAGACTTAAGAGATAAGATGAAAAATTAGTAAAGTAGAATCACATAAGTCAAGAAAACAGAGTTTCAAAATGCTGTGGTCGGGCGCCTGGATGGCTCAGTTGGTTAAGCAACTGCCTTCGGCTCAGGTCATGGTCCCAGGGTCCTGGGATCGAGCCCCGCATCAGGCTCCCTGCTCCGCGGGAAGCCTGCTTCTCCCTCTCCCACTCCCCCTGCTTGTGTTCCCTCTCATGCTCTCTCTCTCTGTCAATTAAATAAATAAAATCTTTAAAAAAAAAATGCTGTGGTCAATAGCTTCAATGTAACAGAGAAGTAAATTAAGGATGAATTAAGTAAAGACCACTGAATTCAGCCATTAGGAGACTGGTGATGACAAGAGTTTTATTGAAATAGTAGAGTCATTAAGTCAAAATATAGTGAATGAAAAAAATAATAAAACATGACTTCTCAAGAAAGTCAGCTATGAAAGGCAAAGAGGGTGGAAGCCATAGGAAGACTTTGTGAGAAGAAGGATTTGTTTTACTAAATATGGAAAAGACACGAATATACTTAAACAAAGAAAGAAGTAAGGATAGAGGATGGAAAAAGAGAAAGACGTGACAAAGACCCCTAACAGGCAGAAAGAGAAAGGCTCCAAAACAATAAAGAGAGGGCTTAACCTTGGAAAGGAGAGGAATTTATCTCTTACTAACACTGGAGAGAAGGAAGTAAGGACAAATGAAAATGCAGATTAATATGGTATTAGGGGTAGGGATTAGAACAGGAATTGGAAGGAAATCACATGTGACAGCCTCAAATAGGAAGAGAGGCAGTCTACTAAAGAGGTAAGAGGGACTGATAGCAAAGTTATAGAGAACAGAAGAAGTTGTCTAGGGACATGAAGAAAAACAGCTGGTGGGGCGCCTGGGTGGCTCAGTCAGTTAAGTGTCTGCCTTCAGCTCAGGTCGTGATCCCAGGGTCCTGGGATCGAGCCCCACATCGGGCTCCCAGGTCAGCAGGAAGCCTGCTTCTCCCTCTCCCTCTGCCTGACACTGCTTGTGCGCTCTCTCTCTCTCAATTCTGTGGCAAATAAATAAAATCTTAAAAAAAGAAAGGAAGGAAGGAAGCAAGGAAGGAAGCGGGAAAGTAGGAAAGAAAAATAGCTGGTGAATACTGAGGGTCCAAATGATTTGGGGACTACGAATTTGTCCTAGCAGCAATCTACAAGTTTATGTGATTTCTGCCAGCAATGCTCAGTAACTGAGATACAGGAATAAAGGAACATTAACAACCAAACTTTTTTTTTTTTTTAGATTTTATTTATTTGACAGAGAGAGACAGCGAGAGAGGGAACACAGCAGGGGGAGTGAGAAAGAGAGAAGCAGGCTTCCCGCGGAGCAGGGAGCCTGATGCGGGGCTCGATTCCAGGATCCTGGGATCATAACCTGAGCCGAAGGCAGACGCTCAAGGACTGAGCCACCCAGGTGCCCCAACAACTAAACTTTTAAAAGTAAGACTTTCCCAGGGGCACCTGGGTGGTTCAGTCATTAAGTGTCTGCCTTTGGCTCAGGTCATGATCCCAGTGTCCTGGGATTGAGCCCCGTTGCCGGGCTCCCTGCTGGGCAGCAGGTCTGTTTCTCCCTCTCCCACTCTGCTTGTGTTCCCTCTCTTGCTGTCTCTCTCTCTGTCAAATAATAAAATTAAAAAAAAAAAAAAGGACTTTCCTAAACATAAGGTCAATTGGGGCTAGCAAGTGACTGAAATGGCAGATCATGCTGATTAGGCTGGATTCAGAATAAAGTGAAATAAGAAGGGGGTTAAGAACTTTAGAAAAAACCCAGAAAGGTCAAAGGACTAAAAGGTTGAAAGCCAAAGACCAAGCATTGTGGGAATAAAGAAGTGAGAAGTTATTGTTCTATTGTAGTCCAATACTTCAGAGGTGGAGAATACAGCTATGGGGGCTGGTAGAGTGGAATGGAAGTGAAAGCTGACAGAGTTGAGATCAAGGAATTAGAAAGGCTAGGCTACTGATTACTTATCTAATATAAGGACAGCGAAGACATACAAGATGACAAGGCTTAGGAGAAAAAAAATGATAAAAGGTAAGGGAGGTTTCAACCTCAATGTAGAAAGGATTTTGACAAGATAGAAGAGAAATTGTAAGAATAAACTTAACAGTTCTTCCCTTGAATTATGTAAGCAGAGTGAGAGGAAGAGACCACATTTGCCTCAAATGCTAAATCCTAGTATCTAGTGTAATGCCTGGCACACTGCCAGTTCTCAATTGATTCAGTAAAAGGAATGGAAGAAGTATGACCAATCTGTGAACCACAAGCCTTTAGCCAAAGGGTCTAAAATTTACAGTGTGGGCTGAATTAATGCCATGGGCAATAGTACTTTGCTCCCAGGGTACATTTTTGTTGCAACTGGTAGGAAGAGAAAGTCTTTTCCTCAACATTCCACCCTGAGAAAATACCCAAATAGTACCATTCCTGTAAAAAATCCCAGGAGAACTGATAAATTCAAACAGACTGTCCAGATGCAAATACCTCATTTAAGATAAGAAGACACGTGGTTCTACTTTGATTTGATCTTCAAGGCTGGAAAGAGATATGTTCTTACTGCGTACAGAGTTCAGGAGGGTTAATAATTATAAAATCAGAATAAAGAAACTCAAAGGCAGCATACATCTTATCTAGTTAGGAATTAAAATTCTGGACTTAACCCTAGCAACCTCTTCACTTTCATTATTTATGCTGTGAGCTTGTTTTCAGGGACAGCAAGGAAAACATGAGACAGCATCTGACTCTCTAGCCAAGCTTGGGGAAAGAAAAACCCTGAGAGTGGGAGGGAATGGTAACCAAGCAAAAGGAGAGGCGAGCAAGTTAGGTTTTGAATGCCTGGGGCTAAAAACGAGGTCTGACATTTAGCAGTAATTAAGTCTATGGATTTCCCAATACACTGTGCCTATCCACCAGCAGCGGAAAAACAACACCCTCTTCTTTTCATTAAAGATGTCCATGCCAGAAACATACTTCACTCAAGATAGAATTATGATTAATTATGGTCAGCCCTGATTATAAAATATATCAAAAGGAATAAATTAACCTAAGAATCTTGACCAGTACTTCTTTCAGCATTTCTAGGACAAGCATTACTATACTATCTCCAATTCTATACCTAACATGTTTTATAGATGAAAACATCATTAATATCAAATGATTCCAATGGGAAAGCCAGACAGCAGATTAATACTGACTTATTGATACAGAAAGTGATGTTCAGAATATCTAAACTGCTTCTTTTAAGACAATCACCAGGGGTGATTCCAGCTGGCTCAGTCAGAACAGCATCAGCATGTGACTCTATGCCCCACACTGGGTGTAGAGATTACTTAAATAAATAAATAAACTTAAAAAAAAAAGACAATCACCAATAAAGTTGTGGTCATATTTGTTCCTCAGCTTTTAAACTATTAAGTCATGTATACTGCTCAAGTGAAAATCAGGAAGATAAAGATCAAGGTATTACAAACCCTACAATTTTTGTTAAAAGTTGTTTCAATTGTCTTTTAATATAGTTTTGTAGTAAGACTTGTTTTAAGACAGTGTGATCTTTTCAGAAATCAATCCCAAACAAAAAGAACAAGAAACCAAACACACATAACCCATTTTCAATAAAACTAGGAAATGCATCTAACTCCACACCTCAAAAATGAAGAAAACAGAGTGGGATAAAGCAATGGTACATGACTCAGTGGAGTAGAATATGATCAAATCTAAATGCCTGCACAGAGAACTCAAAAGAAGTTGATTCCATCTATAGAACCTTAGTAGGTTCAAAAACTGGAGACAAAAATAAAAAGCAAGAAAGGAAAAAAAAAAGAGTCATGAGGGACTGCAGAAGGCAGAAGGTGGAGGACTAAAAACAGGTAGATTACTAGCACTTGGAAAGGTGTACTCTCCAGAAAAAAAAAGAGTGAAGGATCAGATACAGAGTGAAGTGCTAAAGTAAAAACTTGACTTCAGTGAAGGTCTGCATGTTGAAAGGTTAAGATCTTCATCTCTTCTCTCCCATCCAGCTCCAGGATGCTTTTTCTAGGCAAAAGAATTGAGGATCTTTCTCAGCACCAAGTGACTACAATGATATTTCGAGGTTCTCCGTCAATTGCCAGCTAACCACATGACTGTCCTAAACAGATGGAACTTCTGATCAGCTTTTCAGAGTTCTACTCTTAAATATGAATAATCAGTGAAGGACACCAGGCATCTAAAGAAGGCCTTTCACATGGAAGAGACTAAATCAAACTGAAAGAAAATAAGAACTTAGAAAAGAAGTACAATGCATAGAACAAAAGAATATTTCAAAGAATTATCATTAATACCCTCAGAGGAATAAGATAATGTACTCATAAAATAGGTTGCTATAAAAAGAAAAAATGAGGGATGCCTGGGTGGCTCAGTCAGTTAAGCATCTGCCTTCGGCTCGGGTTATGATCTCAGGGTCCTGGGATCGAGCCCCACGTCACGCTCCCTGCTCAGCGGGCAGTCTGCTTCTCCCTCTCCCTCTGATCCTCCTCCCCGCTTGTGTTCCGTCTCAAATAAAGAAAAAATATTTTTAAAAAATGAATAAATAAAAGAAAAAGAAAAAATGACAAAGCTCTGGGGAATGACAAATATGATAGCTTAAAAAAAACAGTAAAAGGATTAAAAAATAAATTTCTAGAAAAATCTCAGAGTAAACAAAAAGATAAAGAAATAGGCAAATGGAAAAGATAAGAAAAATAGATGATCAGTCCAGGAGGTCCAATATCCAACTAACTATAAATCCAAGAAGAGAAAACAGTAGGGGGGAAATTATCAGAGACCATATAAGAAAACCTCGTAGAGCTGAAAGATTGGAACTTTTAAGACTGAAAGAGTAAAAATAAAGAAAATAATAAGGATCAAAGCAAGATAAACACACTGTAAAAAATTTAGAACAAAAGAAATCAAAAGAAAATTTTAGTATGTTTAAAGAAAAATAGATCTCTAGGGATGCCTGGGTGGCTCAGTCCGGTAAGTGTCTGCCTTATGCTCAGGTCATGATCCCGAGGTCCTGGGATTGAGTTCCACATCTGGCTCCTTGCTCAGCGGGGAGTCTGTTTCTCCCTCTGCCTGCTACTCCCCCTACTTGTGCTCTCTCTCTCTCCCTGACAAATAAATAAAATCTTTAAAAAAAGTTAAAATAAATAAATAAATAAGAAAGAAAGAAAGAAAGAAAGATCTCTAAAGAAAGGGGAATCAGGGGCACCTGGGTGGCTCAGTCAGTTAAGCATCTGTCTTCGGCTCAAGTCATGATCCCAGGATCCTGAGGATCAAGCCCCACATTGGGCTCCCTGCTCAACAGGGAGTTGGCTTCTCCCTCTCCCTTTCCCTCTGCTGGGTCTCACTCAATCTCTCAGATGAGTAAGTTTTAAAAATCTTTAGGAAAGAGGGGCGCCTGGGTGGCTCAGTCATTAAGCGTCTACCTTCAGCTTGGGTCATATTCTCAGGGTCCTGGGATCAAGCCCCGCATCGGGATCCCTGCTCTGTGTGAAGCCTGCTTCTCCCTCTCCCACTCCCCCTGCTTGTGTTTCCCTCTCTCACTGTGTCTCTCTCTGTCAAATAAATAAATAAAATCTAAAAAAAAAAAAAAAAAAAAAAAAAAATCTGTAGGAAAGAATAAAAAGAAATGGGAATCAGTATGGCAAGGGACTCCTTAATAGAAACACTTAAGGCTAAATGAAAATAAAGCAAAATCCTGGGTGAAAATGATTTTCAATTTCAAAACCACACTCAAACAAGCATAAGGGTGTAATAGGAAAATTTTCAAATATGCAGTATTTCCCCAAAAATTTACCTTCATGTACCCTTTCTCAGGAAGCCACTGGTAGTTGGTCACCAAAAGAGGGAACAAGGGCATAAACTAAGATAAAGGAAGATCTGGGATCCAGGAACAAAGAATCCAACACTGATGGAACCAAGGGGATACCAAGGGTTGTGGTGGAAGTCCAGTAACGGCAGCCATGCCTCAAGAGCTACCAGTACAGACAGGAATAGGGGGACAGAAGGTTCTGATGGAATTCTACAGGAAAATAAATGGAACTGATAGACTACCTAATAAGTGGGACCATAGAAAATTGGCCTGAACAGAGCTGTTGGAAGGTATGAGAAGACAACAGACTCAAAGAAAACAAAGCAAAATGAGAGGATGGGGAGAAGGGAGGAAGAAGTGAAAGAGAGTAGAGTGGAAGTCAATACATAATTCTAAAACTGCTATATTAAGTGACAGCAGAACATGCTTATTACTTAGAAATATGGAGACCAGAACAAAGAGCTAAAAGAGTTACTTCAGAGGAGAATTAAAAGAGCTCTCCTTTCCACATTCACCAAGCAGAAAACAGGAATACCAATAATGAAACATATCTCACATTCTAAGAGGACTTGTCATATTGTGTTAGAAATACATTTTCTTGACTGAGAATTTTAGGCCAAAATGTGGATTTTATAGCAATTAACAATAAAGTTGGGGAGGGGCGCTTCGCTGGCTCAGTCAGTAGAGCATGCAATTCTTGATCTCAGGGTTGTGGAGTTCACCCCCTATGTTGGGCGTGGAGCCTACTTTAAAAAAAAAAAGGGAAAAGGAACAAAGAGGAGGGAAGGAATCACCTTTTTAAGCACCTTCATGGCAAATATTTTCCCAGTATTTGCTCCTGTTACTTTTCGTACTTGAAAAACCTGGATAAAAAATAAGTGTTTGTTATTAAAAGCTAAACTATGCTAGTCACACTCCCTTAATTCCTATTTATAGAAAACAGATGATACAATAGTTTATATTCTTAAAAAAAACTAGTAACACAAAGACTGTGCAAAAATGATGACCTCAAAGAGCAGACAATATTAAAGATTTAGTAATAAAATCTGTTAAACATGGGACTGTCCTATTTGGTCTGCTGACATCTGGTGGCAAAGTTGGCCAGTGACCATCCAATAATGAGCACTCTATATAACTTCATACACAAAATCCAAGTTTTCTTGGAAAAAGCTATAATCAGGGTTTCCAGAAGCAGAATACCAAAAGTAAAAATTATATTTTTAAGTTTCTTCCAGGAATGCCACTGTTCTTGCTTCACATAAAACTTTAATAATAGTTGACAGAAATTACTGTTTACCTATTGCTTAAAAAGGCTAACTATATAAAACATCATGCAATAGCTAAAATAATGTGAGACTCAAAGTGCACGTGTTCCACATTCGAGATGATTAGAACACATCAGAATGTGTCCTTAAGCCTAAGAAGAACCTACAAATGTCATGCTATGAAAAAATTAACACTACACAGTAGCATAAATAGTTCTTAAACTTAATCCTAACTACTAAAATGTTATCCAAATTCTATGTTTTGATAAAGAATAGCTAGGTATAAATTTTCTTGGGCAGAATACACAAAGGTGAGGTCACAAATTAGAAAGACTTGGGCAAAATACGAAGCTAAGAAGTTCTCTTCATTTTTCTTCTCCCTTATATTTTTCAGCTTCCCTAGCTCTAATGCTCCAAATACTGCAAGTCAAAGAAAACCAATTCAGATATAGATCTCAGTAATATTAACAATTTAACATGCCATTCCTCCTAAAAGTAAGGAGTGGTTTGTTTTTTAAGAGAATACCTCCAGAGGATACCATTTAAGCAAAAGAAGGAAGGATTCCTCTAATAATAGACTTTGCCTGGCACAGTTGCCTATTTATTTATTCAACAAATATTGACTGAGTGCCTATTATGTGTCAGTCTTTTATGTGTATGTTGGTAGGAAGAGAACTTCTGTACATCCCTCAAATAATACCAGGTTAGGTGATCATATCCTTTGCTGACAGCTAGTAAACAAAGATTGAAGAGGACCGCTAAACCAGAATCTAAAAATTAACCTACCCAAGACAGACAACAGCTCTTGTTTCAAAAATACTTCCTACCTTTCCATAGCCCCCTTTACCAAGTACCCGAAGTAGCTCAAAACATTCTGGTCTGATTTTTTCTGGCCCTCTGTTCACACTAGTTTCCGAAATTTCAAATTTCTCACAATGTTCCATGCCACTGAGGAGAAAAGTAAAACCAAAAGTAAATTCTCAAAAAGTTAAATTATCTTCAGTTTACTATCATTGTACTCCAAATAAGTAAAAAGGAAAAGGTATATAACAACAAATTTACTACCTGTGCTCTCAGTAAACTAATGATTCAATGGCAAGGTAGGTCAAGATTAGGATGGCTTGATAATTGCTTATCTGCTTGTTTACAGAATATGCTATTATCATTTTTTAAACATCAAGCACCCCCAAACTAAGATAAATTAGAACAAGTTTATTAAGTTGACAAAGGAAAAAAAGTCTTCTAGCTATTCATATTTAGTTCATTCAAAATGTCTCCGAGACTAGGTATTATCCAACTTCATTTGGCAGCTTCAGAAAATCTGGGAACTCTGTAAAAGTACCCAATTAGTTCAAGAATTTATGCTACAAAAATTCTTGCTAATAAAATGTATCCATGCACCTTTCCATATCTACTATTAGCTTGATTTAAAGACTCCAAAAGTGGCATTTAAGTGGCAATTCGTCCCTTCAATGCTTTTTATATGAGTTATCCTAGTCTACCCCCAACCCATGGTTTTTACTTAAGGTTGGGGTACAGAGCAGATTAATCACCATTCTCATTTAATAGAGTTTGCCTAAAATGACTTGAGATTGCACATATCTCTGTATGAATGATGTATTACAAGCAAAACAAAAAGCATTTGACTTTGGAAGTCATTTCTAAAAATTTTATTTTTAAGTAAGAAAAATTAACTCTCTAATAACCTAATGAAAATTCCTTACCCACTCAGACTCATATTCAGTATACTGTAAGTCAGAATGAACATCTTTCTCTCAAAATCTATATATGATCTCAAAACCCTGGATATATTACTGTATGGTGCTAAATTCAATAAACTAAGTTTACATATATGACTAGATAATTAAGAACAGGTTATTGGAATCACATGATGGCTACAAACTGGAACTGATAAAACCTACTTGTAAGAAAGACAGCACAATGAAATCTTTTCATATACACTTACAGTTCATATGGTCCAACTCCCCCATGGTCCATGCTTTCATTTAACTGACCCTGAAAAATATGTTAAAGTTTTAAAAATAAATAATCTCATAAACATAGAATCAAAATACTTAATGCTTCACCCTACTACTAAAGGAGAAATGAAATAAACCAGCTTAAAAATTCTCCATACTTTAATAACCAGCAAATGTGGTGATGAACAAAATAAGGTACACAATACCACAGGGATTTCACTTTTAATTTTCTATGACAATTAAGCTACAGATGCTACTGATCAATGATCTACAAACAAAGTAGGTGATAGCTCCTTTAAAAATTACATTTATTCAAAAGTGTATTATGAAACTAAAGGCACCAGATTCTAAGTATGAATTACTAAATCAAATGATTTACATAAAGTGCTGTTCTGAATATGATTCTGATACACAAGACTAACATAACACGTAACTACAACCTAACTAAGCCTACAGTAACCACAACCAGTCTAAGATACTGTAGTGTATAATGTGGCTAATCAAAGCAAAATAATTAAGCATCACCCTCAAAACTGTCAAGAGTTACGTTGGCCAAACATTTTTATTCTGACCATAGTATAAATGGATGCAAAATTTAATTAACTTTCTGTACACTAACAATGAACAATTCAAAAATGAAATTAAAATAACTCTGTTCGCAATAGCATCAATAATAAAATAGCATCGATTAGAAAAAATTTAACAAAAGTGTAAGACTTATACATTTGATAACTATAAAACATTGCTGAAAAAAATTAAAGAAGATCTAAATAAATCAAAAGACATTCCACGTTCATGGATCTGACAACTTAGTATTGTTTAAGACGCTTATACTAACCGAAATGGTCTATAGATTCAACTCAATCCTATCAAAATCCCAGGTTCCTTTCTTACAGAAATTGACAAGCTGACCATAAAATTCATACAGAAATGCAAGGGACCCAAAATAGCTAGAACAATTTTTGAAAAAAGAACAAAGTTGGAGAACTGACATTTCCTGATTTTAAAGTGTATTTACTACAAAGCAACAGCAGCAAAGACAATGAGGTACTGGGATAAGGACAGACATATAGTTCAATGAATTAGAATTAAGAGTCCAGAAATAAACCCTTATATTTATGGTCAACTAATTTTTGACAAAGATGCCAAGAAAATTCAATGGGAAAGAGACAGTCTTTCAATAAATGGTGCTAGGACATTTGGATATCCACATGCAAAAAAATTACTTTAGTCCCCTACTTCACACCATATTCCACCACACTAAAAAAGTAACTTAAAATTCATCACAGGCCTGGGGTGCCTGGCTAGCACAGTTGGTTGGACGTTGAATTCTTGGTTTCGGCTCTGGTAGTGATCTCAGGGTCATGGGATTGAGCCCTGCATCAGGCTCCATGCTTAGCACAGAGTCTGCTTGGGATTCTCTCTCCCTTTCCCTCTGCCCCTTCCCACTGCGTGTACACACTCTCTTTCTCGTTCTCTCTCAAATAAATAAACCTTGAAAAAAAATTGATCAGGGCCTAAATATAAGAGCTAAAACTAGAAAACTCCTACTAGAAACCTAGGACGGAGAAAATATTCATAATCTTGGGATAGGCAATGATTTCTTAAGACACATCACCAACGGGCACCTGAATGGCTCAGTCAGTGAAGTGTCTGCCTTCAGCTCAGGTCATGATCCCAGGGTTCTGGGATCCAGCCCCACGTCAGGCTCCCTGCTCAGCGGGAAGTCTCCTTCTCCCTCTGTCCCTGCCCCCACTCCCTCTTTCTCTCGATCACTCTCTCTCTCAAATAAATAAAATCTCTGAAAAAGACATCACCAAAAGAACAAATGATTCAAGGAAAAAAAAACCAATAAACTGGACTTATTCAAAATTTAAAACTTTTGCCCTTCAAAAGACATTATTAAGAAAGTGAAAAGAAACCGCACAGAAGAATATATAAAGAACTTCTACAACTCAAAATTTTAAAATAACCCAATTTTTTAAAGTGTTAGAATCTGAATAGGTATTTCTCCAAACAAGATACACAAATGGTCAGTAAGCACCTGAAAAGGTGTTCAACATAATCAGCCATTACAGAAATGCAAATACAAATCAAAATCACACTGAGATACCCCTTCATATCCACTAGGGTGGCTATAATTAAAAAGAAAATTAAGTTGGGCAAGAAGTAGAGAAATTAGGGGCGCCTGGGTGGCTCAGTCATTGGGTGTCTGCCTTCGGCTCAGGTCATGATATCAGGGTCCTGGGATCGAGCCTAAGCCCCGTGTCCCGCGTCCCACGTCCCACGACGGGCTCCCTGCTCCACAGGAAGCCTGCTTCTCCCTCTCCCACTCCCCCTGCTTGTGTTCCCTCTCTCGCTGTGTCTCTGTCAAATAAACAAATAAAACCTTTTAAAAAAAAATTAGAAGTAGAGAAAATTAGAACACTGGTACACTACTGTCAGGAATGTAAAATGGTGCAACCTCTTTAACAGTTTGGCAGTATCTTCAAAAATTAAACATAGACTTAACATATGACCCAGCAAATCTACTCCTAGCTATCTACCCAAGAAAAATAAAAATATATGTCCCATAAAGACTTGGGCACAAATGTTCTTAGCAGCATTATTCACAACAGTCAAAAAATGGGAACAACTCCAATGCATATCAACTGGTGAACTGAAAAATTGTGGTTGATACATACAATGGAATACAATTTGGCTTTATGTACATACTATGACACAGATGATCTTCAAAAACGTCCTGTTAAGTAAAAGAAGCCAGACACAAAAGTCCACATACTGAATGATTTGGTTTATATGGAATGTCCAGAAAAGGCAAATTTATAGAGATGGAAAGTAGACCACTGGTTACCTATGGATTGAGGTGGCAATAAGGAGTGACTATAAATGGGCCCAGTTTAACAGTGATAGAAATGTTCTAAAACTAAATTGCAGTGATGGTTGTACAACCCTATAAATATACTAAAAGTCACATAATTGTTAAAAAATAACTTGGCAGTAGAAATTCAGTTATTAATATTATAAAATATAGCTTTAAAATGAGTATTCTTGAATATAGTCTGGTTATGAGCCTTTCAATTTATACAAAAGGATATCACTTAATTGGGCTTTCAAAAATGATGTTTTTTTAAGTGTTGAATCACTACATTGTACACCTAAAACTAATATTACACTGTAAGTTGACTAACTGGAATTTAAATACTTTTTTTTTAAGATTTTATTTATTTATTTGACAGAGGGAGACACAGTGAGAGAGGGAACACAAGCAGGGGGAGTGGGAGAGGGAGAAGCAGGCCCCCCCGCCGAGCAGGGAGCCCGATGTGGGGCTTGATCCCAGGACCCTGGGATCATGACCTGAGCCGAAGGCAGATGCTTAACGACTGAGCCACCCAGGCGCCCCTGGAATTTAAATACCTTTTAAAAATGCTAAGTTTTTAAGTTTTTATTGAACATTTTAGAATAATTAAAAAAATATTTAGGTGAACACATCTTCCCTCAAAGGTAGCAGTGCACATTCAAGATACACAAAGAAAACTGATAGTATTTTTTTTTTAAGATTTTATTTATTTATTTGACAGTGAGAGAGAGCACAAGCAGGGGGAGCAGCAGGGAGAGGGAGAGGGAGAAGCTGGCTCCCTGCTGAGCAGGGAGCCTGACATGGGGCTCGAGTCCCCGGGACTCTGGGATCATGACCTGACCCGAAGGCAGAAGCTTAACCAACTGAGCCACCCAGGCACTCAGAAAACTGATAGTATTCTTAAACAAGGGACGCTTAAATGCCCCCCAAACTACAGATTTTCAGCCAAAATTTGCTCATGGTGTGAACAAGTCAGGATGAGGTCTAATACTAGGGATGTATGTTTCAATGTTAGACTGAGCCAAATGGATGAAGCAGTATCAAGGGGAAAAAAATTCTTGCAGTTTCAACTTGATACAGTTTCTTTTGGGGGGTAGGGGTAGTTATGGTTAACGGTTTTTTGGTCTCTGGTGCTTCACATAATCACCTATGATGGCTTCACTTTAAAGACAAAAGACTAACTTCTCCCAAATGTGATAAAACTGGTAATATATAATTGTTTTTACTTTAATGTTAGTTTTACTTAATTTTAAATTAAAGACCACAGGGTAGTTAACACTAAACCATGACTTTGAAGCCACCTAGAAAGATATGCCCTGTGGCTATGTTTCATTTCCGGAGCCAGCCAGGCCTGTATTACCACCTGCATCTGTGTTCATAACTTCCTACCGTTATCTTCTGGAGCAGAAGCATTTGAGGCACAGTGCTTTTCTGCTACCCCATGTTACCTTTAGAAAAGTCTCACACCAGAAGCATCAGGCTAACATTATATAATACATAGACAACTTTTCTTTCAGAGGAAACTTTTTAGATTTTTTTCTTCTGCTTTAAGCTTTATGACCCATCCAATACTCTTTTTCATGTGCTACTATGATTGACAAAGTGAATCCTGCTCATCTAGGGTACTATTCAAGATATATTTCAAACCAGCCCACCAAACTATTTCCAAAGTTTTAAATTAAAATTGTATATAAATTCAAGTTAATATGCCTAAAATCCCAATCAAAGAAGGAACATTTCATAAAAATGTAAATAAATTGTTACAGAACGGGTGAAATATCCTTAATCCAGATATTCATTATACTGTTTATCCACTTTCCTGGCTGTTTGCTCACAGACATTTCCTTATAAAATAAGATTCCGTAATTCAATGAATTGGGAGAAAAGGAGTAAACCTTGCTCAAAATCTTGAGCTATTTACAAGTGCTTTATAGTGCCCATTATAATGCAGGATAAGCATTGATGTTTTTCTATAATTTTTCATAACAGTGAATATTAGCTATAGCAACTTCATTTTTCAAAGCACTAAAAAATTTCAAACTTTTTGCTCGATAAAAATCTGATATCCCAATCTGAAACTCATGCAGTAAGCTTCTGTGACTACTTCAATTTTGAATTAGTAAAAATTAAGGATTAAACTTTTCTATTACTCTTCTAACTTTGTGTCTCCACAGAAAACAGGTTTCCAACATCTTCATAATCTAGTGAAAATCTCTAGAGGAAAACTTTCCCTTAGTTTCAACTCACTCTCCCCAAATTATACCATCACCAATGAAAAACGAACAAAAAAGACCCAAACCTAACCATCCAGCCCCCTCCAAAAAACGCTCTTACCCGCTGCTTTTTAATATAGTCCTTTGAGGTATTCAATCAGGGTCCTTTCTTAGGTAACGTTCAGCTTTATCCATAAATGCATTCATTTACTGTCCTCATCCTTTACTCACTGAAGAATTAATTATGATGTATAAATACATATATTTCCTGATATAAATTTAGTCAGTGTAACATATCTAAAAAGGCACGTATCTCTGAATAGGACCAATAATTTTAAAAATCCTACCGTTTCAAAAATGCAGCACCTCTGGTATAACTGCATTTATTAAGTCTCTAGGCATAGTGAGGGTAAACTTGAACATTTGGTTCCTTGGCAATGAGTAACACTGACAAGTTGTATTTCCATGAACTAGCTAACTGCTTAATATGCAAGAATATCTTAAGTATTTTATATACCTTATCTCACATAATCCTCATTTGACAGAAAAGAAAAAAATGTCAGAATAAGCAATTTATTCTAAATCACAGTCAGTGACAATGCCTGGAGGGATCTGAATTAACTTCTGACCCACCACAGAGGTACAATATAAACAAGACTAGTAAATGCAATGAAGAAGCTATGCAATGAACCCTGCAGGCTGGAGTCAGAAGACATTACTAGTTAACGAGTTATCTACGTGGTCTTGGGCAATCACCTCTCTGGTTTATGCCTCCATTTCCTTACTATGCGATGAAGAAGTGGGGCTACTCAGATATGCACCAATGTTTTTAAAAGTTTGTGTACTAAATGTTGCATATTCACAAATAGCCAGATTTTCAAGAATCTAAACTTCTCTTGTTTTTCAAAAATTTTAAATTGTGTTTTAGAGAAACCTGGGTGTCACTAAATTTCCTCAGGTGGCCAACCCAATCCCATCCTCAACTCTTTTCGCTTGTCCACCTTGAGGAACCTCTTAGAATAACACACCCAAAAGAAATATTTTCAACTCCAAAAGCATTGCAAAGTAAGATATATTTTGCTGAAGGCTCTTCCTCAAAATCCTCTTTACCTCTGCTTTTTCTCCAAAGTTCCCCTCCCCAGGATAGTGGTCATGTTTCTTTCTCCTTCATATTTCTACCAATTTCTCTGACCTCCTCTTCCACACTCTCTCAAAAACCTGTTTGCTTGTACCCAGCAAAATGAACGTACAGGGGTAGGCCAAAATACATCTCAAGGAGGTCCCAATTCATAACAGAAATCTTAACACAGTGTTTTACTTCCAATTGCTTTAACGTCTCCTGAATTATCCAGTTTTCTCCCCTGCCCTGCTCCAAAGCCACTGCCATATGGAGCCAATATAATTAATGAAAGTATGCAATACATAGTGAAAGTAATTCCATATTCGTTTCAAATTGTATGGAGTGTAACCGGTATTCGAATAAGAGGCTAACTGGAATTCCGTAGGCAAACATACTAAAAAGTACACATCTCAATACCCACCTTACAAACTGTGATTTTTATTAGACTTATTTGATTATGAAAAGAACAATATTATTTCAGCCCACTTAGTTTCTTACAATGTTCAAAGCTCTTTATTTATAGCATCTAGATTTTTTGGCAACAAGCAGGGCACAACTTACTTTCCAGAAGAGGAAAATCAGGTGAGGAAAAGGGGAGCCCCTTACATAGAGCAAACATCTGACACCAGTCCTTAACTCATGTACTCACCTAGACAGTGGGATTTAAAATCTAAATTATCATGAGGTTATCACGGATGATCATTTGCCCAGAATCAGTGATATAGTATGACAACAGTATTTTTGAACTTCAAGAGCAATTTGTGATTTTTCAATACATTTATCTTGAAAAAAGAATGATATTCCATAAAGAGTAACAAACTATTAAGACAGCAAAGGTAAAACCAAACTATGCATTAGGAAAAAACAATTCTAAATTTAGTACCCTAAATTACAGCAAGGAAAGCCCTCGCACCACCATTCACAAGTCTCAGTTCAAGCAATTTATTTTTGGCAAGCCAAATCACAGCTGTCAACGCTGGTTTTTTCCACCCCCAAATTACACAAAGTATTTTGAAAAAATGCAGACATCTTCAACTAGGGGAAAAGTTACAAATGCCGTGTGTCGTTATAAATGTTAAAAAAAAAAAAAAGTCACACGGAAGGGGGGGGTTAAAAAAAAAAAAAGCAAACAAACAAACCCTGGAAGATGCAGCAGAGCCCCCTTGCTCCCGAAATAAAACTCCTGGTGGCTGTAACAGCAGCGGCAGCGCTACTCCCGACAGAAGTTTTCAGCTGTCACTTCTAACAGCTGAGCGCTTCCTAGGAGAGAAGCGACAGGCCGAGAAGAGAGGTGGTTGTGGGAGGTCTGAAGATTTAATACTTGAAATCTTACACTCGAAGGGAAACCCTTCAGCACTTCACCTGCACTTAAGGGACACCCAGAAAGAGCAGTCCCCCTCCCCCCAACATGCGCTTACACCACTCGCGCCCCGCCACACTCAAGTTCAGCAGCTCGAGGAATCGACCACTCGCCCTTTCTCGTCCCCTCCACAAATAGACTGCTCCGGGCTGCGCTGATCTGGGGCTACCGGCGCGACCTGCACCTGCGAGCCCCGAAGCGGCCTCACACCTAGGGCCAGGTCCGCCCCGCCCGCTCCCCTGCCTCGGACCGCGCGGCGCCTAGCTCCTCCTGGAGACTACTCGCGCCCCCCCGGGTCTCCGCGCTCACCGACGCCCTGGGCTTCCAGGGCCCGCGCCGCCGCCCCGGCCCTGTCACCTCGGGCCCCCCGGGACCCCGGGCCTCACCCCCTCCTCCAGCTCATCCTCAGAGCCCGCGTCCTCTGGCTGGTCCAGGTCTATGTCAAACACTCCTGCCATGTCCTCAGCTTCCCTGTCTCGGAAGTCCGGCGCTGGGTAAAAGCCGTCCCGCCTCCGTCGTCGCCTCATGGGCCCGGACCCGCCGCAGGCACCGCCGCTGCTGCCGCCATCACCGGCTGCTTGGGCTCAGTGCGTCTGCGCCTAGGCCTTAGACTGGCTCCTCAAGTTCAGCGCTAGAGCATGCGTACAAGGTTCTGTGAAGCCAAACTGTGGGCAATGAACATGCGTAGAGCTATCGCCTGGAGCCAGGTACTGGCAGAAACATGCGCAGAACTCCAGCCGAAGCCTCTTAGGTAGCTAGATCGTGCGCATTCTCGGCTAAAGCTTTTGATGGACAATGAGCATGCGTACCTTGTCTGAAGTTGATAAATTGAAATTGAACATGCGTAATTAACCTTTCTGAATAGAAAAAAAAAACACAACAAAACTCTTCGTTTGTGAACATGCGCAATTCGTTCTCCGTAGCTTTTTTTTTTTAAATCGAAAGTGAGCACGCGCATAATGAGAGGGTTGGCCCTCTGAAGTTTGAACAGGACGGAAACGGCTGGTTCTGGTCTGTCCGTGAGTGGGGTTTATGGAGCTCCTGGGACTGGTGGGGAAAGGGAGAAACTTGGTTTTGCTATTCTATTTCGGTGGTCTTGCGAAAGTCACATAACCTTTCAGAGTCTCAGTTTCCTTATCTATTAAATGAGAATACCTAGTTTGCAGGGTTGTTTGAAAATTTTAAGTACGGTCTGGCTCGAAAGCCCCTGCTCTTTCCAGTGCTGCGAAAACCTGGTGTGAGGTCTTTACCAAAAATTGTCTCTTTTCATTGTTAAAAATAGTGAAGACTTGCTCTCCTGTTTCATCTAGTCCTCTCTTTCCAAGCTTTGTCTTCCTTGCTGTCCAAACACAAGTCTTTCTTGTGTTATTGTAGTTACCAGGCCAGAAGGTGATTGGTAGGGAGAAAGTCATTAGTTAGAAGAGAGAAAATTAATGTTAATTAAATGTACAGTTGTTGAGCTAACTTCTGTGTTCTGTGTGTCCCTATAGTATGAAGTATGTACTAGGAATTCCTTCAACTAGCATTCATTTTGTTTTGTTTTGTTTGTTTTAAATGCATGCTTAGGGACACAGTGAATACAAATCAGATTTCAGACACTATTGAGCTGTCTGTGAATGCATTTGGGTACAGTAAATTCCAAATTCCAAAAATATGTAGAGAAAGAAAACAACTTCCTTGAATGATTACCTCCTTAGACAACATAGCTATTTCATCTACAACACCATATATATGGCATTTTTAAATTGTTTTTTATCGATGTACATATGACATTTTATTTGTTCCTTGTTTATTAGTACTGTAGTGGTTCTCAAAGCCTATATTTTTCTATTACAGGTTGCTCGCTTTTTTGAGGGAATAGGCCTAGTTTGCATCTCAGCATGTCAATAGTAACAGTGCAACTTGGTCAGTGTGGTAATCAGATTGGTTTTGAAGTATTTGATGCTCTATATACTGACTCACACTGTCCCCAGGGACTCTGCTCTAAAAGAGAGAATGAGGCATATCAAGCATCTTGCAAAGAAAGATTCTTCAGTGAGGAGGAAAATGGAGGTATGTGTGATCCATCTATATTCCTCTCCTTTATCTGACACCTCTTCAAGGCCAGGTCCTCAATCCACATGGTGTCTGAACACCATCTCTTCCCATCTTTCTAGGGAATGACTTTGCTCTCAGCCCTTTGTTTCTGTGTTAACAACCTTTGCCTCTCCAATGGCAACTTCCTGTCAACGCAGGAGCTTGCTCAGATCTCACCCATCTAAAACCAACCAATCAAACAACCTAACGACTACAGCTTTTTTTTCTTTTCTTTTCTTTTGTTTTTTAAAGACTTATTCCCTGGGGCGCCTGGGTGGCTCAGTCGGTTAAGCATCTGCCTTCGGCTCAGGTCATAATCCCAGGCTGCTGGGATCGAGCCTGGCATCCAGCTCCCAGGTCAGCAGGGAGCCTGCTTCTCCCTCTCCCTCTGCCTGCTGCTCCCCCTGCTTGTGTTCTCTCTCTCTGTCAAATAAATAAAATCTTTAAGAAAAAAATTTTATTCCATTTTGTGTGTAGGCACTGTGCGGTGGTATAGAGTACAGAGATTTGGACTAAGCGTTGCAATTTTTTTTTAAGTAAACTCTACCCCCAGTATGGGGCTTGAACTCACAACCCCAAGATCAAGAGTCACATACTCTACCGACTGAGCCAGCCAGGCACCCCAAGCTTTTCTTTTCCTTCTTATCTCTCTACCTGCTCATCTAAGATTCTCAAACCAACTACAGTCCTGCTTTAAGCCCTACACCACCACTGAAATGCTCAAAGAAAAGTTCCTAGGGGAGTGGAGGGATGGGGTAACTGGGTGATGGACATTAAGGAGGGCATGTGATGTAATGGGGGGATGGGTTAGCCTGGTGATGGGTATTAAAGGGCACGTTCTGCGTGGAGCACTGGGTGTTATGCACAAACAATGAATCATGGAACACTACATCAAAAACTAATGATGTAATGTATGGTGATTAACATAACAATAAAAAATTTTTTAAAAAGGGCATGTGATGTAATGAGCACGGGGTATTATATAAGACTGATGAATCACAGACCTGTACCTCTGAAACCAATAGTACATTATATGTTAATTAAAAAAAAAAGTTCCTAGTGGAGAACCTGGGTGGCTCAGTCAGTTAAATGTCCAACTCTTTTTTTTTTTTTAAGATTTTATTTATTTATTTGACAGAGCGAGACACAGCGAGAAAGGGAACACAATCAGGAGGAGTGGAAGAGGGAGAAGCAGGCTTCCCACCCAGGCACCCCAAGCATCCAACTCTTGATTTCAGCTCAGGCTATGATCTCAGGGTTGTGAGATCGAGCCCCACATCAGGCTCCATGCTGGGTGTGGAGCCTGCTTAAGATTCTCTGTCTCCCTCTCCCTCTGCCTTTCCCCACCTCCTTCTCTTAAAAAAAAAAGTTCCTAGTAATCTCCTAGATCCAGTGACTGTTTCTCTTTTCTCAGTTCACTTCTGTCTTGGATTTTATAACATTAACTATAAAATCCCTCTTTATTTATTTATTTATTTTTAAAGATTTTAATTATTTGACAGAGAGAGAGAATGCACAAGCAGGGGGAGCAGCAGAGGGAGAGGGAGAAGCACGCTCCCCACAGAGCAGGGGAAGCCACGTGGGACTTGATCCCAGGACCGTGGGACCATGACCTGAGCCGAAGGCAGTCGCTCAACCAACTGAGCCACCCAGGCACCCTCAAACTCCCTCTTTAAAACTCCTCCTTATTATGCACAAACAGTGAATCATGGAACACTACATCAAAAACCAATGATGTAATGTATGGTGATATAACAATAAAACATTAAAAAATAATAAAAAATAAAACTCCTCCTTAGTCTCTGAATTTTTCTTTTCCAGTGGTTGCATCTCAGACTCTCTCTCCTCTGTCCTCCCTGGTATAGTTCTCTCTAGGCAATTTCAGTTACTCTTGTAATTTGCAACTTCTTTGACACTAGTGATTCTCAAATCTGCAGCCTAGCCTCTCTTCAAAGCTGCAGACTGATTAGTGGACGTCTCCACCTGCATCTCCATGTGTACCTCAAACTCAACATCTCCATACCCTAGGGCATTCATTAAATTTCCTTTAGAACTTGGGCTCTTACTGCCCACATACCATCAAACAATCATCTGCTGCTTAATTTACCTCCTACATATCTCTTCTCCCCTTTCCATCTTCACTGCCATTGGCTTAGTTCTGGCTCTTGTCCTCTGTCACCTGGATTGTTTCAAGACATTCCTTCTAGTTTCCCTGCCTTGATTCTTGTGTCTATCATATCTATTTTCCACACTGCTGTATTTAAAAAGTCATCTGATGGGGCCCCTGGCTGGCTCAGTCGGCAGAACATGTGACTCTTGATCTCAGGGTTGTGAGTTCAAGCCCCACATTGGGTGTAGAGATTACTTAAAAAATAAATTGAAGGGATGCCTGGGTGACCCAGTCATTAAGCATCTGCTTTCGGCTCAGGTCATGATGCCTGGTCCTGGGATCAAATCCCGCATCAGGCTCTGTGCTCAGCAGGGAGCCTGCTTCTCCCTCTGCCTGCTGCTCCCCCTGCTTGTACTCTCGCTCGCTTGCTCTCTCTCTGACAAATTAAAATCTTTAAAAATTAATTAGTTAAAAAGTCATGAAAATTCCTCACTTGCTTGAACATTTTCAGTAGTTTCACATTATCTTATAGATAAATTTTTAAGCTTTTTAGCACTCCATACCAGGACTTCCAAGGTTTGAGCCTGGCCTGCTTTGGGTCGTACCACATCATACTGCGATTTAAGTTTTATCTCTTCCACTAGTGCTTCTAGGGCTAGATTGATGTTGTCTTCATCTCTGTGTTCCCAGCACAGTGCTTGGCACATTGTAAGCTCTCAGTAGATGTTTGTAGACCTGACCCAGGGATCATTTTAGCCCACACTGATTCATTCTACTTAGTAGAATGCCAGGCATTATGAACCATCTGCATATACCTGCTGCTGCCCACCTTAATTTCTAAGCAGTATGACAGATCTTTCTATCCTTAACCTTTGGATTTTTTTTTTTTTTTTTTTGGACCTAGAAATTTGTGCTCTGAAATAACCCAAATAAGACATATGAAATATTTTTCTTTTGGTCTTTTTCCTCTCTCTAGTTCCAGTTGCCCGGGCTGTCCTTGTTGATATGGAACCTAAAGTTACCAATCAAACACTATCAAAGGCTGCCCAGTCTGGCCGATGGAAATATGGCCAGCATTCGTGCTTCTGTCAAAAACAAGGTTCTGGAAACAACTGGGCATATGGGTAAGAGTAATTCCTCATGATTTTGGTTTAGACACAGCTGCCTGGACAGCATAGTTACAGCCGCATCGTTGATATACCAAGCACATAATCCTGAAATTGCTATTTTAAAATTTAGAGAGTGACTTTACCCGGTAGAAACTCTTCATTCTATCTCATGTATGTCTCTGCTTCAGGTCCAGGTAATGATAAAACCAAGGATCTCTTGCTGTAGGGTTTTCCACTTCATCACTGTCGTTCCACCAACTAACTTATTATCAAAACAATATCTTTATCTGGCAGGTATTCCAGCTAATAGGGAACACAACAAGGCAGTAGTATGTCCTGGGGTTCTTTGGAAAATTCTGATGCCTGGGTCTTACTTCAGAAGTTCTGATTTAATTGGTTTAGGAAGAAGCCCAGGTATTGGGATTTTTTTAAAACTCACCTCGGTAATTCTAATTAGCAGCAAAGTTTGAGAACTACTGCTTTAGGAGTATTATTATGAATATTGAATATTATTTTGTACCATAAGCTTGCAGAACTACCTGGTAACTGAAGTCTTCAGCTACAGGAATGGCCTATAAAAGAGAATTTTTTTGTACCCAGTAAATTCACTCTCCCCACAGTCCTATTCACCTGTTCAATATATTTAACGTGTATGTTTTAAATTTTATCAGGGCACTTGTACCTTTCATGAGAGCTAGTTCACATCCCTGGGTTTTAAAAAACCTTCTCTATCCTATATCTTCCTCTCTTGCCTCTTTCTGAGTATATTGAAAGGTGTTTGTATTTGTTTCTTTTGTGTTGCATAGTTACTCTGTTCATGGACCCAGGCATGAAGAATCTATAATGAACCTAATCCAGAAGGAAGTGGAGAAATGTGACTCTTTGAGTGGTTTTTTCATCATAATGAGTATGGCTGGGGGCACAGGATCAGGGCTAGGAGCCTTTGTTACACAGAATTTACAAGATCAGTACTCAAACTCTTTGAAAATGAATCAGATTATATGGCCTTATGGAACTGGTGAGGTATGAACATATTAATTGAAAATTTTTATATTTTGGGGGCTCCTGGCTGGCTCGGTTGGAAAAGATGTGACTCTTGATCTTAGGGTTGTAAGTTCAAGCCCCACATGGGGTGTAGAGATTACTTAAAGCTTAAAAAAAAAAATTTTGTATTTTGTATTCTTTGAAGTGAAATAAATATGGGTAAAAGATTGATCTCACCCTTTCTTTGGAAATGTCAAGTTACTACATCAGGAGTCATTCATTATATAATATAGTACTTCTGTGAACAATTCATTTAACTTTGCTTAAACTTTTCTAAACGAATGAGGTGTCCTTGTAAAAAATTCCAAAGGAGACAATTGTGCATCTTCTCTCAGGAACCCATTCCTGGGTTAGTCCCTGTGACTACAGTATGTAAAGGAGGGACCTTGACCTCCTGTTGGGGTTCATCATGCCATTGCCAACCTTCAAAGAATTTTCCTTTCTTTCCATTGAGAGGAAATGTCTATATAGGTCAATTTCCTGTTGATCAGCCTTGTAAGAGAAATAATAAAATGGAGATGAGTTAAGTCACTGTAGGAAATGCTGTAGGAAGAAAGTGTGATAGTAGTAATCACTGTTTTTTGAGCCCTTACAAACAGCAGGACACTGTTCTAAGTGCTTTACTTGCATTCTATCATTAATCCTTACAACTCTAGGAGCTGGTATAATTACTGTCCCTGCTGTACAAGTGAGAAAACTGAGGCTTGGAAAGATTACATAACTTGTCCAAGATCATAGAACTAGAAAGTGCAGAGCTGGGATTTGAACCCAGGCAGGACACCCTTCAAATCTACCCCCTTAACCACTCTTTTTCCTTGCCTTTCTTTTTTTCTGACCTTTTTCTCTCCAGGTTATTGTCCAGAACTACAACTCCATTTTGACTCTTTCTCACTTGTACCGATCTTCAGATGCCCTCCTTGTTCATGAAAATGATGCTCTTCATAAGATCTGTGCGAAACTGATGAACATCAAGCAGATCTCCTTTAGTGATATAAACCAAGCCCTTGCACATCAGTTGGGAAGCGTGTTCCAGCCTACGTATTCTGTGGAAGGCTCATGTCACTACAGAAGAAATCCATTAGGTATTTGTCCTCTTCTGTGTAATTTGTAGGAAAGTCTTATGTTCTGAAAGTCTCAAAGTTACTCCCCACTGGCTCTTCCTCTCTGTCTGAGGATACACTCAGTTTTCCCTCCTCTCAAAAACTTCCTAAAGAGCTACCTCACTCTCCAACTGTCTTATTGAAGTTTTGAGAAGTTACTAAATTTCTGAAGAGTGGTGATACCCACTGACTCCATTCATCAGGATCCTGTCTCTTCTTTTTTTTTTTTTTTTTTTAAAGATTTTATTTATTTATTTCAGAGAGAGAGAGAGAATGAGAGATAGAAAGCACGAGAGGGAAGAGGGTCAGAGGGAGAAGCAGACTCCCTGCTGAGCAGGAAGCCCGATGTGGGACTCGATCCTGGGACTCCAGGATCATGACCTGAGCTGAAGGCAGTTGCTTAACCAACTGAGCCACCCAGGTGCCCCTCTTCTTTTTTTTTTTTAACAGCAACTTTGACATGTAATTCACATACCATACAATTCACTCATTTAAAGTATACGATTCCATTTTTAGCATATTCACAGAGTTGTACAACCATCATTCTCATCACCCTATAAAGAAATCCATCATTCTTTTTTCAGCTTGTCACGTGGTGCCTTATCAATTCAAACCATCTAGATGCAAATAACTCCATAATCTATACCCTCCTCAGTCCTAATCTCCTTCCCAAATAGTTGCCCATCCCAATTCTCTTAATTGCCTTCTGCTTCTTTAAATTTAGATTGTTCTGAATGGATCCATCTTTTTTTCCTTCCCTCTCTCTCCAGCTCCCTCTTCCTTAATTTCTAACACCTGGATTTCTCCCACGGTCCTCATATCTCATCAGTGTGTTCAGACCTATTGGTGCCATCTCTGCCATCTGCCTGCATTCTTCCCCCTCCTTCTCTGTCTGTCTGACATTGGTTCACGGTGTCAGTATCTCTCAACTAATACTGCATACTTTCCCTAAATACAAAGTAAACTAGCCTCTTTCTATTTTCTCTCTCTCTCTCTCTCTCTCTCTCTCTCATAAAAACAGAGCTTACATCAAGTTGACATTCCTGTCTTAAGGTGGTCCTAACCCTGCATTCCTTCCTGTTGCCTGTCTCTTACCCCTGCAGTCCATCTTGCACACTGACTGCAAAAGAGCCTTCCTAATGCACAGGTCTAATTCTTGTACTCTCCTGTTCATCCTCTGGCCACATTTGTCAGAATTCCTTATCCTGGCCTCCACATTATGCCCTGAACCCTAACTTTCTAGCTTCATTACCTCCCGCCTCCTCTGCATGGATCCCCACCTACTTTTCATCCTGTCTCCACTGTCTTCCTTCAGTCTGGTACTTTCCAGCCCTGATCCCTTTGCTCAGTGTTCCTTCTCCTTAGTAACTGCTTCCTCCTTCCCTTCTTCACCTCTACTGAAACCTTAACTCATCCTTCAGTGTCCAATTCAAGTGATAATTTTTCTATAAAGCTTTCCTACTGAGGCCTTTATCTAAAATAGTCCTCGGGCGCCTGGGTGTCTCAGATGGTTAAGCATCTGCCTTCAGCTCAGGTCATGATCCCGGGGTCCTGGGATCGAGTCCCGCATCGGGCTCCCTGCTCCTTGGGAGCCTGCTTCTCCCTCTGCCTCTCTCTCTCTCTCTCTTTGTCTCTCATGAATAAATAAATAAAAAGTTTAAAAAATAAATAAATAAAATAAAATAGCCTTCTTTTCTCTAAACTTTAAGGCATTCTCTGTCTCTTTTATGTTACCTAATATTTTTTACTTTTATTATTTCTTTAGGTGTGTTTGCTTACCTTTAACAGTAACAGGTAGGGACATCTGGGTGGCTCAGTCAGTTAAGTGTATACCTTCGGCTCAAGTCATGATCCCAGGGTGCTAGGATCGAGTCCCACATCAGGCTCCTTGCTCAGCAGGGAGCCTGCTTCTCCCTCTGCCTGATGCTCCCCCTGCTTGTGCGCCCTTTCCTCTGACAAATAAATTAAATCTTAAAAAAAAAAAAACAACTTTAAAAGTAACATGGGTGCTTGCAGTCAGTTGAGCATCTGCCTTCAGCTTGGGTCATGATCTCAGTGTCCTGGGATCGAGTCCTGCATTGGGCTCCCTGATCAGCAGGGAGTCTGCTTCTCCCTCTCCCTCTGCTGCTCTCCCTGCTCTTGATCTCCCTACTTGTGCTCTCTCGTTCATGCTGTCCCTCTCAAATGAATGTATAAAATCTTCTAAAAAAAATTTAAAAATTAAAAAAAGTAGCACACACACACACCCCTATTCAAAGAGTGCAAAAGCGGGGGCACCTGGGTGGCTCAGTCATTGAGTATCTGCCTTTGGCTCAGGTCATGATCCCAGGGTTCTGGGATCGAGCCCCGCATCAGGCTCCCTGCTCGGCGGGAAGCCTGCTTCTCCCTCTGCCCACTCCCCCTGCTTGTGTTCCCTCTCTCGCTGTGTCTCTCTGTCAAATAAATAAATCTGTAAAAAAAAAACAACAAAAAAAAACAGTGCAAAAGAGTATGCAATCAAAAGTTAGTGTCCTCCTCACCCTTTCCCAGATGTTACCACTGTCACTAATACCATGCATTTCCTTAGAAAGGGATTCTGTCATGTGCATATTACGTAGTCCCACTCATTTGCAGCTTCCTTGGAGACCTGTATCTTGTTAATTTCTCTGCATGTCATAGCACTTACCATGTTGCACATCTGTTCACTCAACCAATATTTATTGACTTCCTGCTATGTGCCAGTCACTATGCTAAATGTCGGGAATCCAGTGGGAGCCAATGCAGACATTGTGTTCACTGTGAAATGGGAAGGAGAGACATTAAACAAATAAATTACACCAAGAACATATAATTAAAAACTGAGTGGGGCGCCTGGGTGGCTCAGTCATTGAGCGTCTGCCTTTGGCTCAGGTCATGATCCCAGGGTCCTGGGATCGAGCCCCACATCGGGCTCCCTGCTCCGCGGGAAGCCTGCTTCTCCCTCTCCCACTCCCCCTGCTTGTGTTCCCTCTCTCACTGTGTCTCTCTCTGTCAAATAAATAAATAAAATCTTAAAAAAAAAAAACAAAACTGAGTGAAGTGCTCTGAAGGAACGAAGTACAGTTTCAGGAGAATGTGTCACTAAGGAATCAGACTTAGGCTGCAGGGGCAGAGAAGGCTGCCCTGAGGAAATAACACTTGAGCCGAGAGCTGGATAAGGACTTGGACATGACTTAGCCAAGGGAGGGAGGAGATAGTGGCACGTGCAGAGGGAATAGCACGAGCAAAGGCCTTGCAGCAGAGGGAAGCGTGGCACATCAAAAGAGAGAAATCCAGTGGCGCTGGAGTGCAGAGAAGGGGGTGGGGGCAGCCTGAAACCTGAGGTTAACGTGGTGAGCAGGGGCAGGACTTGCAGGTCCTTGTAAGCTGTTTAGAGGCCTTCCTCATCACCCAAAGAAACAGGGAAAACTGCTGAACAATTTTAAGCAGGTTAGTGACATAATCACTTTTACTTTTGAAAAATCCACTGGACTGCCTATGGATAGCTGATTGGAGGTTGAGTCTGCAGGCTTGTCTAGTGATTCCTCACTGGACCTCACTGAGAAAATAAAGGCACTTAGTCACACAGGAGCTCTCTTGACTCCCCCACCACGTTTGCAAACCTTACTGTACTGTCTGGACTCACCTTTGCACTTCACCTGGTATTACAGTGGGAGAAGTGTCCTGCTCCTATTAAAGGCCGATCTCTCACTTGGCTTCTGGGTCCCAATTCCTCTCCTTTCTCAGGGACTTAATTCCTCACTCATCTCTTGTCCTCCATGCTTCTTTCCTGGATTACTGCCATTAACAACTCTGCATCTCTCACACTGAAAATACCCTCCTTTGACCTCACCTCTAGTGACTGAACCTATTTCTCTGTTATTCTTTAGAACAACGCAAGGGTGTCTGCCCTTGTTGTCCTCCGCTCCTCTTCATCTCTTTACTCTTCAGCCCACTCTGCTCTAGTTGATCCACCCCCCACTTTTCTGAAATTGCTTTTTACAAGTCACAAGTATGTCCACATTGCCAAATTCAGTGGACACTTTGCTCGTTTCCATCAACCTGTCAGTAGAATTTGGCATGGCTGACCTTTGGTCTTCCAAATCTTCTCTTTGTCTTTTGTGACAGCCCTCTCCTGATTTTCCTTCTATCTCAGTGACTACTCCTTTTATTTCCTTCTTTTCTCCTCTTTCGGCTCCTCTCCCAAGCTCTAAATGCTGGTCTTGGACCCTCTCCCTGATAACTGGCCCACTTTCATGGCTCTAAACACCATCTGTATTCTCCAGCCTGCTGGTTTATCTCCAACTCTGACCAATTCCCTTAGCTCCAGATTTCTATGTCCAGAAGCCTTCATGTATGACATCTGTATGTACACATTTCACCGACATCCCAAACATAATGTGTCAGAAACAGCTTTCTCCCAGAAGCTTGTTTCTTTCTCACTCCCTCAGTTGCTCAGTTTTAAAATCTTAGGTCCAGGGCTCCATGGAGCCTACAGGGGAAAAAAAAAAAAAGATTCTAAAATCTTAGGTCCAGCTTTCTTACAGTGAAGTCTACCATTGCCTCAATTGTATGTGATCCAGCTTCTGTCTTCCAGGTTCCCTTCTTTCCTGCCATTCTTCCCGTTCAGGGGCACAGCCTCGGGGGCCTCTGTACTCATCATACAGCCCAGCTCATTCTCACCAGGAGGTCTGTTCTTGCTGTCCTCATCAACTTCCTATTCCCTCTATCAGGAATATTCTCCTGGCCATTTCCCATTCATCTTCCCAGTCTCAGGTCGCTGTTACCTCCTTAAAATGGCCTTCCATGATGATCCTATTTGAGGAGTGAGTGTCTATAATATCATCCCATTTGTTCTCTTCCCAGCACTTATCACTCTCTGACATTGTTTTTGTTCACTTATTACCATTTTTATTCTTTGTTTCCAACCACCCGAATAGAGGCTCTGTGAAGGCAAGGCCTTGCTCACCACCATGTCCCCTGTCCTCAGAACAGTGCCTCTCATATAATAGGTCCTTGCTAAAGGGGACTAAACAAATGGAGCTAATGAGGATGGATTTGAAAGCAACTGGGGGTGGGGTAAAGTGCACAGGACTAGGTGATGGATTGGATCTGGAAAATGACAGAAAGGGAGGTATAGAGCAGAATTCATGAGGCCCTGGTTTGCATTACAGTATAAATTGTAGTGCTGTTCACGAGCGCTGGGAACGCTGAAAAAGGATGTGGTTTGTGGGTCACAGTACAGGGCAAGGAAAGAGGTGGATCTTAGATGTGTTGAGCGTGAGGTGCTTTTGCCATATCGTAATGGAAATGTCATGTGAGGAGTTGGCTGGAGGGCAGCTAACCTGGTCTTCCCACTTCAACCTTTGCCAACCCACAGCCTTTCCTTAAGTATAGCAGCCAGACTGAACTCTGACTTTACTTGTCTAAAAGGTTAAATCCTGTTAGATCCTGTTACTCTCCTACTCAGAACCTTCAAGGGGTTTCCCGTCTCACCCAGAGTTAAAGCCAAACTCCTTGGAGTCACATGTAAGGCTTTGCTCTGTCTGGTTTCCCACTGCTTTGTTGACCTTATATCCTGCTACTCACTCTCTTCCAGCCACATTGGCCTCCATGCCGTTTCTCAGGTATGACTGCCATGTTCCAGAGTCTGCACTAGATGACCTCAGATATCCACATGGTTCCACTCAAGTGTTTGAGGAGATGGCATCTTTACGACAAAGCATCAGCATTAGTGGGCAGCAGTTTGGCATCTAAATTCTGTGGGGTCCCATCTGTGAGATGGGGCGACTTGCTACATCTGTGCTCTGACAGGCACAGAGAACATGAGGAGGATAGTCTAAGACTGGGTTTTTACTAGAAAGATCTGGTGAAGAGAAAAGGGCAAGTAGCTGGTTTGGAGAGAAGTGAAGCAAGGGGAAGACTAATGGACTGAGAAGTCAGGAAGTCCATGGGTTAGTTAGTCTTAGTCCATTTAGGCTGCTATAACAAAAGTGCTGTATACTAGGTGACTTATAAACAACAGAAATTTATTTCTCGTGGTTCTGGAGGCTGGGAAGTCCAAGAGCGAGGCACCAGTAGTAGTGTCTGGTCAGGGCCTGCTTCCTGGTTCTCAGATGGCTGCCTTCTCACCATGTCCTCACACAGCAGGAAGGGCTAGAGAGCTTGGTAGGGCCCCTTTTATAAGGACACTAATCCCATTCAGGAGGGCTCCACCCTTACCATACCATCACCTCGGGGGTTAGGATTTCAGTGTACGAATTTGAGGGGGGAACAAACCTTCAGTCCAAAATAGGGGTCTCAACAGGTCCCAGAATGGTTAAAATGAGAGTGGATGAACAAGAAGGCTGGAGGGAAAAGTAGACTGTGACAATAATTCCTGTATTAGTGCTCAGGCTATGTCTGTTGACTGTTATTTGTTTATTTATGCTGTGCAATAGAATTCAGCTCTAGGTATTTTGCAGAAAAGGGTTTTTATGTTTAGAGGAAACTCCATTAGCCATAAGACCAATTTGTGCAGCACTTCGTAGATGTTTCTGTCAAAATCTGTTCTTTTCCTCAGGACATACGATATGGGTTTGTACTGTTATAAAATTTACATTTCATGCTGTTATAGTAATATATTTTTCTCTCTCCTCTAGTTTTTTCTATAAATATACAAAACAGCTCTGAATGCAAAACAAATTAGCCTTTCTCCATAATCCTGTTTCATTACAAATACAAGTTTCTAAAGATAGGCATATTCCTGTCTTCAGGAATCACTGATCTTGTCTTTTTTTCCTAGTAGAGTTTGATTTAAAAGGTTCTGATTACCATTTAACCAGGTAAAATAAATAACAGATCTACGAAAATTTTTAAAGGAATGTTTAGTGAATATAAAATGATGATAAAAGCATAGCTGCTCTCATGCTTACTTTATTTTCCTGGGGTATAGCTAAATATTTCATTCATGTTTCCAGTTTCTTAGCTTCTAAATTCTTGTTTCCTTTTTGGCAAAGTGTCTTTTCTCACTCGTGCTAAAATAGGTGCCAAAATATGTGATCTGAAATAGACATTGTCTCTGAAATTCTATTTTTCTATTTATGTTTTTAAATTTAAGCAATTCTGGCCTTGGAGGAGAAAACATGTTTGGCCCCTAAAACCATCAAACCACAGTTGTGTATGGGCCAATGGAAACGTAATGGAATTTAAAAGTTTAGTTCAGATTTTTTTTTTCTTTACAGGAGACTTAATGGAGAATTTAGTTCCCCATCCTGAATTCAAGATGCTGGGTATTCGTAACATTCCTCAAATGTCTGAGAACTCACTGGCATACAGCACATTTACTTGGGCTGGCCTCCTCAAACATCTGAGACAGATGCTCATTTCTAATTCAAAAATGGAAGAAGGTAAAGGGTATTTTAAAAATATGCAGGCCACAAGCTGGGAAAAGTACCTGTACTAGAATTCTCAATTTAAACTTGCTTGGCCAGTTGAAATAATGGTACCTTCTTCTGGTCAGGGAGGCTCCTAGAGAAACTCACCAGGACATCCCAGGAGGGTTCCTTAATCACTTCACAGTTTCATTTCCCAAAAATGAAAAAAAATTTCGGAGGAGCGTGACATTTTTTTTTTAAGGTTATTTATTTATTTATTTATTTTTAGTAATCTCTACACCCAGCGTGGGACTCAAAGTCACTAACCCGAGATCAAGAGTCGCACACCAGCTGCCGCTATTTCATTTTATTTTTATCAGAGTGATATATGCACATAGTTTTTAAAAAAATCAAATAGTCAAACCTGCTGATATTAAGCCTTCTTCAGTTTATCCAGGTTCTGTAGAGCATGTTCTGCCTGTCCATTAAATGTTAATGAATCCTAAAAAAAAAAAAAGCAAATAGTCAAAATTCATCTAAGTGTATACTTCTATCCATACATTGCATTGTATGTAAGTTATATCTCAGGTTTTTTTTTTTTTAAGCCAAGTAATTGTCCACTAGGAATTTATAACAAGGAAAAGAGCAGTTCCCTGTCCTGCACCTCCCCCTGCCCCAATGAAACTACTTTCAATGTTTTTAGCTGTTTTTTTTTTTTTAAAGATTTTATTTATTTGACAGCGAGAGGGAACACAAGCAGGGGGAGTGGGAGAGGGAGAAGCAGGCTTCCCGCTGAGCAGGGAGCCCAACGTGGGGCTCAATCCCAGGACCCTGGGACCATGACCTGAGCCGAAGGCAGACGCTTAACGCCTGAGCCACCCAGTCGCCCCCATGTTTTTAGCTGTTTTTTTCTGGAATTCCCCTCCATAATTCTAAGTATCTTGCTTATACTGTTACTTATTTTATATTTTATGGTTATAACATACTTTTGAATTAGTTTTCAGTGTTTATATTACTTTTGATAGGTAGATATTATTTACAGTTGAGCCACATACTGTATACATAGATTAAATCTTATTTCGTGTACAGTTAATTTTTTCTTCCTCTGGTGGATAATTACACTTATTTGGGGTGTAAGACACTTACTTGTCTGGCTCAGTCGGTAGAGCATGCAACTCATGTTCGAACCCCACACTGGGTGTAGAGACTACTTTACAAAAATTATACTTACTTGGTCAGTATTCTGTGTGCCTATCACTCATCTATCCCTAAATTTTTCCATAAAAATAGATCCCTTCTCCACATGTTCAAACCCATCATACCTGATGGGTTTCTCTTACTTTCACTGTCTGCTTGGAAATGTCCCTTTTGGAGACCTCATTCTCTTGTTGCTGCCCTGGTTGCTGTCGGCTTGACGAGCAGCCAGCACTGACATCTCTGCCTCATTCTGTGTTCTATCTGATTTCCTAGATTTCACATCTTCCTTTTTTTTTTTTTTTTGGTTTATTCCCTCATATTGATAGACCGCACTCTCCAGGAGCTTCTGAAGAAAAAGTACAGGGAAGGTAAAAAAAAAAAATTTAAAGCTATATAAATGTCATTATTCTGCCCTTACATTTGATTGATAGTTTGCTCAGGTATAGGATCTGAGGGTGGGGAGTCATTTTTGCTCAGAATTTTGAAGGCATTGTTCTGTTACCTTCCAGCTTCCAGTGGTGCTGTGAAGTCCCACGTCAATCTGATTCCTAATCCTGTTTTGTTCTCTCTTGAATCTTTTAGGATTTCCTCTTTGTCTCTAACATTCTGGAATTCCTTAGTGTGGATCCTCCATTATTTCAGGAGAATGTAAGCTTTAGAAGGGCAGAGATTTCTCTCTGTTTTGTTTACTGCTGTATCTTTCGAGCCTGGAACGCAGGGCCCAGCGTGGCGGCCCGAGCCTCCCTGGGTTAGCCTTTCCTGAGCAGACGGCTTCTAGGGCGAAGCGGGGCACACCCTCTGCTGCCGGGAGTGAGGACATCTCAGGCTCTCCCCACTCCGCGCTCAGGTTTTTAACTAATGCTCTCGTTTTCCCCTCTTTCAGAAGTCCTGGTCTGTTTCCAGGACCTCCGCTGGGGGCAGAAGTATCAGCTTTCCCTGGTTGCTAAGTCAACCACCCCTGGTTCATTGGCTTGCCAGCTTCCAAAGTGGTGTTCCCATGATCTTCTCTTCCCTTCCCTGTTTTCTTGTTTATGCCTTTTAAAAATGTCCCTGTGATTGTCTTGTTAGTGAGATTTTGGGAGAGAGGGACAGTAGACTGGTATGTTCAGTCTGTCATGTTTAACTGGAAATCACTACTATTAGTGATTATTTGAGCAGCATATATTTTATCACAAATAACAATGACAGGTTTCAATACTATGAAAGTGGATGGATTTCCTCTACATTTACGTACCAGTGATACCTTATGGATTGTAGATCATAGTTCCTGAGATCTGGAGATAAATAGAAAGGTTACATCTTAAAGGAATGCTTACCAAATGTTTTGGCCTCAGTACCTGTTTTTCTAGTAATACCTGTTAACATCTCAAGGAACACAGTGTTCCTCAGGATATAGTATAAGACGTGCTGCTCTTAGCTCTCTTAGGTCAATAAACCACAGTTTGCTTAGTCATTTTCCCATGCAGAATCTTGAGTGTCAACATTTTTTCACAGTAATAGATACAGCTTTGAACATATAAATATTTTCATATATATGAGTATATATGAATAAATATATTTATGTCACCAGGTTGAGACAAATAGCTTTAAAAATCTTCATATATATGTGTGTGTATATATATATATATATATATATATATGCACGTGTCTGGGTGGCTCAGATGGTTAAGTGTCTGCCTTTGGCTCAGGGCATGACTTCCAGGTCCTGGCCTGGGATCAAACCCCATGTCAGGCTCGCAGCTCAGCGAGGAGCCTGCTTCTCCTTCTCCCTCTGCCTGCCACTCCCCCTGCTTGTGCTTTCTCACTCTCTCTCTCTCTCTCTCTCTCTCTCTCAAATGAATAAATAAAATCTTTAAAAAAAATCTTCATATATTATCAGACTGCTCCATATGAAGATTGACCCTGTTCATATCACCTTCAGCCATGTATCTGTTTCCACATGTCCTAGCAATGGAAGAAATGAGTGATACCAGAGGGAGCTAGGAGGAACTTACAATGTCTTTTATGACCTAGCTTTGGAAGTCATACACCGTTTTTTTTTTTTTTTTAGTTTTAATTTTATTTAAGTAATCTCTACACCCAATATGGGGCTCACAACCCCGAGATTAAGGGTCACATGCTGTACAGACTGAGCCAGCCAGAAATACCCACACACCATCATTTCTACATCATCTTTCTGGTTATTAAGGTTATTAAGCCCTATGCCATGTGACAGGGGACCACACAAGGGCCTCAGAACCAGGAGGGAAGGATCACAGGGGTTCATCTTAGAGGCTGGCTACCACTCTCTGCCCTCTGTCTCCTACCGAATCATGTCTTCCCATAATGCAGAATGGACTTAACCCCTCCCAAAGCCCTTTAGCAATCAGGCTAAATTCCAGAATCTTGTCATCTAAAAGCAGGTCCAGGTATGGATTTACACTCCTCAGGTGAGATTTTTTGAGTATAGCTCTTTGTTTTTTGGGTTTTTTGTTTTTGTTTTTGTTTGTTTGACTATAGCTCTTTGAGTACAGTTACTTCCCCCCCCACCCCCTGATCAGTAGAAAATGGTAAGACAGGCATAGCATAACTTGTAGACAGCCTCCTTAGAAAGGGGGAAATAGAAGGCACATAGGAGTCAGTGGCCCTTAATTCAGCAGGGCACATCCTGGCAGTTTCTTGATTACAATGTAAGGCCTACGAATAATTTTTCATGGCTTTTGGCTTGGCTCTCTGAACCAAGCTAAATTATAATTTTATTTATTTTTATTTATTTTATTTTAAGTAAACTATACCCGCAACACGGGGCTTGATATCAAAACCCCAAATTCAAGAGTTGACTGCTTGGGGTGCCTGGGTGGTTCAGTCGGTTAAGCATCCAACTCTTGATTTCGGCTCAGATGTCAGGGTCATGAGATCTAGCCCCAAATTGGGCTCCATGCACAGCGGGGAGTCTGCTTGAGATTCTTTACCTTTGCCCCTCCCACCCTCACTCACATTCTCTCTAAAAATAAATACCTCTTGGGGCACCTGGGTGGCTCAGTCGGTTGAGCAACTGCCTTTGGCTCAGGTCATGATCCTGGAGTCCCAGGATCAAGTCCCACATCAGGCTCCCTGCTCAGTGGGGAGTCTGCTTCTCCCTCTGACCCTCCCCCCTCTCATGCTTTCTCTCTTTCTCATTCTCTCTCTCAAATAAATAAATAAAATCTTTAAAAAAAATAAAGAAATAAAAATAAATACCTCTTTTTAAAAGGAAGGGACGGAGGGAAAGAAAGGAAGAGAAAGAAAAGAAAAGGAAAGAAAAGAAAAAGATGGGGTGCCTGGGTGGCTCAGTCGTTGGGTGTCTGCCTTCAGCTCAGGTCATGATCCCAGGGTCCTGGGATCGAGCCCCGCATCGGGCTCCCTGCTCCACGGGAAGCCTGCTTCTCCCTCTCCCACTCCCCCTGCTTGTGTTCCCTCTCTCACTGTGTCTCTGTCCAATAAATAAAATCTTTAAAAAAAAGAAAAGAAAAAGAAACCTCTCCTAAAGCTATCTGTCCTGCTTCAATCGAGACTTTTTGCCCTCAACAACCAGAGGACACTTGTCACCCTGGATATTCTCTTTGCCTGTCTCCTGGGTTGGATATTCTGCTGTGAAGGGTTAGGCAAAGCCCCAGTGATCTGGGGAAAGAGGAGGGGAGGGGTCATTTTTTTTTGGGTTTTACTAGATCTCTGGTTTACCTTATCCATAACTCTGCCTTGTGCTCTCCTGACCAGAGACCCTCAATCATATCCTCTCCAGAAAGTAAACCTTTAGTTTTATGCTGGGGTAGGGAAGAGGCAGTCATCATGCTAAACAGACAAGTTTAGCAACATTCCTTAATCAGGAGTCAAACATAGATGGTTCTCTACATGATAGCAAAGCTAGTTTAGGAGCCAGTGACTAAGTCTTTCATGTATTCCCTTAAAGAATGCTGCATCACCAATGCTGTGCAGAGACAGAGGACAATAATGTGTGAAAAAACATTGGCATCATTAACGCTGAGTCAAAAAGTGAGAAAGTCACTGTGAAAACACTTTAGGAAATCCTTAACCAATTAATTTTGTTACATGCAATTTTTTATGGATGCTCGAGAATGATATGATTTTTAAAAATCTAAAACTAATTTACTCTAAAAGAACTCTTTCAATAAGTATAAAATTTAATGATCTAAATGAATCATTTAATTGACATAATTTGACAACATTTTTTTCTCTTATCATCAGTGGTGTCTTAGATGGAAGGAAATACAACATTGTGGATTTGTATCCCTTTTTTGTTACATGGGTTGCAAATATTTCTCTCCATCATTTTTGTCTTTTGTATCGTATTTTTTACCATATGGAGGTTTTCCATTTTTATGTGAGCCGTATATCTTCCTATTTTATAGATTCTGAGCCTTGCCTCAGATATAAAATATTCTTTAGTATTCCCCAGTATCTTTATAGTTTTATGTTTAATATTTAAGTTTTAACCCATCTGGGGCTTATTTTTATTTCTGATAATGCCTTTTTCGTTACTTCTCTTCCCATTTTAAGTTTTATTTGCTTAACTTTTCCCTTTTCATTTTTTTTTTAAAGATTTTATTTATTTTTGACAGAGAGAGAGAGAGAGAGAGAGCACAAGCAGGGGGAACAGCAGAGGGAAAGGGAGAAACAGACTCCCTGCCCAGCAGGGAGCCCGATGCGGGGCTCAATCCCAGAGCCCCGGGATCATGACCTAAGCCGAAGGCAGACGCTTAACCGTCTCAGCCACCCAGGCGCCCCCCCCTTTTCATTTTTTATATGTTAGTTTTTCAAGGGCCTAACTTTGGAAGGCTTCATTTCTTTTTTCTTTTTGAAACTTTTATTTGTTTATTTTTGAACCTTTTACATAATGTTGATTACCTTTTATTTCTAGGTAATATAGAGTGATGAATTATCTAACAAATACAGCTTTTAGGGGGGCCTGGGGACTCAGTCTGTTAAGTGTTCCTGCTGAGCAGGACCCTACTTTTTCCTCTCTCTCTGCCACTCCTCCTGCTTGTGCTCTCTCTCTCTCTCTCTCAAAGAAATAAATAAATAAATAAAATCAATCTTAAAAAAAAAAAACTGGCTTGTGATAATGGTTGCATAACTCTGCAAATTTACTAAAAACATCACCGAATTATACTCTTATCATAGGTGAAGCATATAGTATATAAATCACACCTCAGTAAAGATATTTAAAAATTTATGACCTACTGTAAAAGCTGTATTTGTTTGTTTTTCAAGATTCCATCTATTTGGCAGAGAGAGAGCAAAAAAAAAGCAGGGGGATCAGCAGGCAGAGAGAGAGGGAGAAGCAGGCCTCCCATGAAGCAGGGAGCCCGATGCGGGGCTTGATCCCAGGACCCTGGGATCATGACCTAAGCCGAAGGCAGACGCTTAATGACTGAGCCACCCAGGTGCCCCCAGTCTCTTGATTATATACCTATAAGTGGCATTGCTGGGTTAAAGGATAAGTCTGTGTTTTGTAAAATTGCTATACTTTTTCCAAAGTGGCTGCACCATTTTACATTCCCACAAACAGTTTAAGAGGGTTTCAGTTTTTCCACATCCTTGCCAACATCTGCCGTTGTTAGTCGTTTTGATTATAGCCATTCTAATAGGTGTTAAGTAGGGTCTCCTTGTGGTTTCAGTTTGCATTTTCCTAATGACTGTGATGTTGAGCATCTTTTCATGTGCTTGCTAGATTTGTTTATCTTCTTCGGTGGAATTTCTGTTCAAACATCTTTCTGATTTTTAAATTGGCTTGTCTTATTATTGAGTTCAGCATGCCAAAATTTTTGGTTTCTTGTTTCTATTTTTGTTGAAAATCGATCTGTTGCTGTGTGCTGAATTTTATCCCTATCCTATGTATACTTTAAGAGTATTTTCTTTTTTTTTAACTTAAATTCAATTAGCCAACACATAGTACATCGTTAGTTACAGATGTAGTGTTCAACAACTCATCAGGTGCGTCTAACACCCAGTGCTCATCCTATCACGTGCCCTCCTTAATGTCCATCGTTCACCCACTTGCCCCATTCCCTCACCTGCCTCCCTGCAGCAACTGTTTGTTCCCCAGAGTCCGGAGTCTCTCATGGTTTGTCTCCCTCTCTGATTTCTTCCCATTCAGTTTTCCCTCCCTTTCCCTGCGGTCCTCCACACTATTCCTTATGTTCCACATATGAGTGAAACCATAAGATAATTGTCTTTCTCTGCTTGACTTATTTCGCTCAGCATAATACCCTCCAGTTCCATGCATGACAATGTAAATGGTAAGTACTCATCCTTTCTGATAGCTGAGTAATATTCCATTGTATATATTAAGAGTATTTTCAAATAAACTATTCCTGGCTGTTTATTTTCTTAAAATAAAAAATTTAAAAGCCTAAAAAAAAAAAAAAGAGTATTTTCTTGGGGCACCTGGGCGGCTCAGTCGTTAAGCGTCTGCCTTCGGCTCAGGTCATGATCCCAGGGTCCTGGGATCGAGCCCTGCATCGGGCTCCCTGCTCAGTGGGAAGCCTGCTTCTCCCTCTCCCTCTGCCCCTGCTTGTGTTCCCTCTCTCACTGTGTCTCTCTCTGTCAAATACATAAATAAAATCTTTAAAAAAAAGTATTTTCTTAATATTTCTACATGATTGGTCAGTCAGTTTTCAATCCTATTTTTGTTTTGTGTTTCTACATCCCTTAACATTTTTGTATGTATTCTGTTTGTTCCCACAGGTGTATAGAGTAAGGTTCACCCTTTTTAGGTGTATGGTTCTATGAATTTGGACAAACCTCTATAATGTGTAACCTCCACCACAATTGAGATAGAGTGTTTCCATCATCCTAAAAAGTTCCTTCATACTTTGTGGGCACTCTCTGCCCCCCACTCCAGCCCCTAGCAACTACTGATCTGAATTTCATTCCTATGGTTTTGCCTTTTCCAGAATGTTCTATAAATGGAATCCTACGGTATGTAATTTTTTGAGTCAAGCTTGTTTCACTTAGCATAATGCTTTTGAGATTTATCCCGTTGTTTGTTATGTGTATCAGTAGTTTCTTTTTACTGGTGAGGAGAAACCCATTGTATGCATATACCACCATCCTTTAATACTCTATGAAGAATATTTCATGCCTTTCTCAGGATTGAGTAGTTTGAATCACTTTAGGTCAACCAGATAAGAATTTTTAAATATTTAGTAGAAAAAGCAACTTTTACTTATCAAATAAAAATTTATGTAAAATATACATACTGTAGTATGTTTTTCTCTTCTTGCTCAGAGCTATTTTTAAAATCTCTTGCTTCTTTTCCTTTGGTAGGTATTGATTGGCAGGTACGGCCTCCTTTATCAGGACTTCCTACTCTGGGTAAAGCGTCTCTCAACAGGGGGCTTCATTTTAACATGTCCATTGCCAACTTGGTCATCCTTCGTGGGAAAGATGTGCACAGTGCGGATCTGGGTAAGCAGAAGTTAAGATGAAATTAATATGTACATTTTGCACATCTACATGGTAACACATTTTTTGTTTTTAAAAGGGAAGTCCCTGAATTTATTTTTAAAGAAAGGAAAATCATAATTTTGTGTTTTAGTAGCAAAATGTAACCATTGTATCAGTTAGTATGTGACCAGACACCAAAAATAGAAGTGACTGAAACAAGATACAGGTTTAATTCTTTCTTCTGAACTTTGCTGTTCTTATTGTCCTCACCTTAGAGCTTCCCCCTCGTAGTGCAAGACATGTTTGAGCTTCACCACCAAATCACATAGGAATGAGCGTGCCGCCCGCCTCCTCCTAGGGTTGCACACCATACGAGTGTTTATATTACCTTTGATTGGGGCTGACTCCTGTGCTACCCCTAGCTGCAAGAGTGGCCATGAGCACAGTTAAAATTTGGGGGTTCTCTTACTAAAGAAGAAGGGGAGAATAGGTCATGTAGCATAACTAGTGGTCTCTGTGACAAGCATTTTGATATAAAACTTTCAGGAAGTTTGAAGAGCAGTAACCTGTCAGCTTTGTATTTTTATGGAAAATCTCCAAGTTTGTCTTATCTTTATTCGATGGTTTTATTTTTTTAGAGATCTATTTATTTATTTTAGAGAGAGAGAGTGCATGCGCGAGCGGGGGGAGGGACAGAGGGAGAGAATCTCAAGCCAACTCTGCTGAACGCAGAGCCTGACAAGGGCCTTGATCCGACGACCCATGAGATCACGACCTGAGCCAAAACCAAGTCGGATGCCCAACCAACTGAGCCACCCAGGTACTCCTTATTTGATAATTTTAGCAGTATCAAATTGGCTGCTTCTAGCTGTGATATAAAGAAAACCAGTCCCACATTGGGCTCCTTGCTCAGCAGGGAGCCTGCTTCTCCCTCTGCCTTCTGACCCCCCTGCTTGTGCTCTCTCTCTCTTTCTCTCTCCTCTGACAAATAAATAAAATCTTGAATGAATGAAAGAAAGAAAGAAAGAAAGAAAGAAAGAAAGAAAGAAAGAAAGAAAGAAAGAAAGAAAGAAAGAAAGAAAGAAAGAAAGAAAGAAAGAAAGAAAGAAAGAGAAAGAAAGAAAGAAAGAAAAAAACAAATCTAGTTCCTGTAGTACACCTTTGATAAGAAAGTGGTAATTAAAAGGGATCATTTCAAGTCTGTCAAATGGTATACTTTCTCCCACCTTAGAACATTTTCTTCATATTCTTTATTTTAGATTTTAAATTAAGAGAATTAATAAGAGTATATATAAAGTAATCAAACTTCCAAAAATGTATCCGCAGCAAATGACATACATACAGAGAGGTGTTCTTGCAAAGATATTCACTACAATATCTTTCACACAAAAATGCAGAAACAACCTAATGCTCAACAGTAGGAAATATGTTAAATTATGGTATTCTCATATAATAAAACTTTATGAGTGATATTTATTGACATGGAAAAGAGGTGAATGAAAACAGATTATGGAACAGCGTTTTTGTAAAATTACAGACACAAGAAGGTCAGCAAAATGTTCATGGTCTTCTCTGGGTGGTAACATTTCAGATGTTAGTTGACTTTTAAATTTTTGTTTGTTTGTTTGTTTCAAGTTTTTATTTAAATTCCAGTTAGTTGGGGCACCTGGGTGGCTCAGTCGTTAAGCGTCTGCCTTCAGCTCAGGTCATGATCCCAGAGTCCTGGGATCGAGCCCCGCATCGGGCTCCCTGCTCCGCAGGAAGCCTGCTTCTCCCTCTCCCACTCCCCCTGCTTGTGTTCCCTCTCTCGCTGTGTCTCTCTCTGTCAAATAAAGAAATAAAATCTTTAAAAAATAAATAAATAAATTCCAGTTAACATATAGTGTAATACTAGTTTCAGGTGTAGGATTTAGTGACTCATCAGTGACACACAGCACGCAGTGCGCATCACAGGTGCCCTCCTTTACCCATCACCCTTTTAACCCATCCCCCGCCGACCTTCCCTCCAGCAACTGCCAGTTTGTTCTCTGTAGTTAAGAGTCTGTTTTATGGTTTGCCTCCCTCTCTTTTTTCCCCTATGTCCATTTTGTTTCTTAAATTCCACATGAGTAAAATCATATGGTATTTGTCTTTCTCTCACTGACTTATTTCATGTAGCATAATACACTCTAGCTCCATTCATGTTGTTGGAAATGACAAGATTTCATTCTGTTTTATGGCAGAGTAATATTCCATTGTATATGTATACCACAACTTCTTTTTTTTTTAGGATTTTATTTCTTTATTTCCGTGAGTGAGAGAGTGAGAACACGAACTGGGGGAGGGGTACAGGGAGAGGGAAAGAAATCCTCAAGCACACTCCCCACTGAGTGGGGAGCCTGATGCAAGGCTCAATCCCAGGACCCCAAGATCATGACCCAAGTGGACATCAAGAGTCAGACACTCAACCAACTGAACCACCCAGGCGCCCCTGTCTACCACAACTTCTTTATCCATTCACAGTCAATGGACATTTGGGCTCTTTCCATAATTTGGCCATTGTTGATAATGCTGCTATAAACATCGGGGTGCATGTGTCCCTCTGAATCAGTATTTTTGTATCCTTTGGGTAAATGCCTACTAGTGCAATTACTAGGTCCAAGGGTAGCTCTATTTTTAACTTTTTGAGGAACTTCCATACTGTTTTCCAGAGTGGCTGCACCAGTTTGCATTCCCACCAACAGTGTTAAGAGGGTTCCCCTTTCTCCACATCCTCACCAACACCTGTTATTTCCCGGGTTGTTAATTTTAGCCATTCTGACTGGTGTGAGGTGGTATCTCATTGTAGTTTTGATTTGTATTTCCCTGATGATGAGTGATGTTGAGCATCTTTTCAGGTGTCTGTTGGCCATCTGGATGTCTTCTTTGGAAAAATGTCTATTCATGTCTTCTGCCCATTTCTTAACTGGATTATTTGTTTTTTGGGTGTTGAGTTTGGTTAGTTCTTTATAGATTTTGGGTATTAACCCTTTATCAGATATGTTATTTGCAAATATCTTCTCCCATTCTGAAGGTTGCCTTTTAGTTTCGTTGATTGTTTCCTTCGCTGTGCAGACTTTTTGTCTTGATAAAATCCCAATAGTTCATTTTTGCTTTTGTGTCCCTTGCCTCCAGAGACATATCTAGTAAGAAGTTGCTATGGACAAGGTCAAAGAGGTTGTTGCCTGTGTTCTTCTCTAGGATTTTGATGGTTTCCTGTCCCCCATTTAGGTCTTTCATCCATTAAATTTTCTTCGTAATACTTTTCTGAATGGTGTGAATTATTTTTTTTACAATGAATATGGATCATCTATGCAAAAGCAATATAAAGCTAGTTTTAAAGATTTTTATTTATTTATTTTTGTGAGAGAGAGAGAGAAAGAGCATGCACGAGCAGGGGGAGGGGCAGAGGGAGATGCAGACTCCCCACTGAGTAGGGAGCCTCATGCGGGACTCATCCCAGGACCCTGGGATCATGACTTGAGATGAAAGCAGATGCTTAACCGACTGAGCCACCCAGGTGCCCATAAAGCTAGTTTTAAAAGGCAAAACAAAAGGAGACTTCTGGTGAAATGAATAAGAAAATATGTTTATTAATTTGTTTCCAAAATTAATGATTTATGATGTAAACAATGGCTTGTGTTGTTTTACTCTAGGAGGATTTAAAGATTCAGCCCTCTATACTTCTTGGTTAGAGCCTATTAATGCTTTCAATGTGTGGAAAACCCAGCGAGCCTTTAGCAAATATGAGAAGTCTGCAGCTTTGGTCAGCAATAGCCAGTTCTTACTAAAACCACTTGATACGATTGTGGGCAAAGCCTGGAATATGTTTGCTTCAAAGTAAGTAAAAAATAAATCTACAAACCTTTCTAACCTTAGGCAGATAATATCTTAAAACACAAGGCAGGACTTGGAATGTTTTAGTCTGTTTGGTTTGCTGTAACAAAAATAGTCCAGACTGGGTATCTTATAAACAAAATTTATTTCTCAGGAGTTCTGGAGACTAGGAAGTCCCAAGGTGAAGGTGTCGGCAGATTTGATGTCTAATGTTGACCTACTTCCTGGTTCAGAGGTGGTTTCTTTTCCTTGTGTCCTCAAATGGCCGAAGGGGCAAAGAACCTTTCATGGGCCCCTTTTAAAAGGGCACTGATCCCATTCATGAGGGCTCCACCCTTGTGACCGAATCTCGCCTCCTAATACCATCATCTTGGGGGTTAGGATTTCAATGTACCAATTTCGGGGAACACAAACATTCAACCTGTAGCCTGGAGTAAGCATGGCTACCACTGTAGGTATGAAACTGGGTCATGTTACTTCAGGTGTCATTTTCTTATCTGCACGGTGGGTCTACACTGAGGATATGTGGTGAGGATTAAATGTGATAATCATGTAAAATTACCTACTACAGTCCTATTATTGACTAGTCATTTCTAGATGAAATGAAATGAAAGTAGAAATTTCATTATAAGGCTGGGACAATAAAATAGTTTTCCAAAATAAGACCCTTGAAAGAATGGAAGAGATCCTGATCTTGTTCAGCAAGAAATATTGCAAGTTCAACTCCATCTGCTAAGAAATGTGTTATCAGATTTCCTGACCTCGGCCACAATTACTTAATGTCAAAGCAAAATTCCCATATCAATGGGCAAGACCTCTACTGTGATTAGTCAGGATTCCCAAGGGCCCCCCATCCTGCACGTGGCCATTCCATAAGCTCCCACTCCCGGGACTGTGAACTCTGTCCTTTCCTGATATTGTTCTCTTCCCTTTCCCATTAAATGGCAGCAGCCCTTATTACCTCAGTTTAATCCATGTCTGTCCTTGACATTCTTTTTAACATGATTTCTCCTGCCTCAGAACATTTTGGGGGTATGAGATATTCAAAGAACCACCTGGCCTAAGTGCAAATTACATGTTGTCTGAAAAATACTTGGTAGACTTCACTTCATTCCTAGAACTGGATTAATGTGTTTCTGCAGTTTCAAGGCTTAGGTAAAAATTCTCAGGCACTTTCTAGAGTTGATACTGAACCCAGTCATCTCTGTATAGTGTTGAATATGTGCTGGGTTCAATAACCAAATCTGAACATGCTGCTTTTTCCTATGTGCTTCTTATTGTCACTCTCTTGAACACTAAAAAGACAGGGAGCTTGACATAAACTTTCAGAGTTTGCTAATCTTTGGAATTAACATTGAAGCAAATATAAGACATTTAAGAGATTCTGCCATCCTCAAATATTCATGAGCTAGGAAAGTCCTATTTATTGTTTGATTTTAAGAGTTACTCATTTGCCTGAGATTTTTTATTTTACATTTGCTGTTTCTTTCACCAGAGCCTACATTCATCAGTACACAAAATTTGGAATTGAAGAAGAGGACTTTTTGGACAGTTTCACATTGTTAGAACAGGTTGTTGCCAGTTACTGCAACGTCTGATCTCGAACAAAGGAAAAAAAGGACTTTAAGTCATTTTTGGGCTAAAATATTTTCAATAGTCCTTTCTCTGTACGGTTTTCAAATCTCTACCTGTTAAACTAACAAAGTCAAATGCTGTTTCCTTTGGCATATTATGACCACAGAAAAGGAGGAAAACCTTTTAAACCGAGAACATCATGTTTTCAATGAAAACATCTACTTGGTATTTTCATTTGTAAGAAAGAAACTGGTGCTTCCATAAAAAAATTTGGAAACACTTTGCTGAAATGTTGAAACTCTGGAAGTATCCAAAAAAGGGAATATTCTGTTCTGTCCCCATGTTTCTAAGTCTTCCCTTTTTTTTTTTTTAAAGACTTTATTTATTTGAGAGAGAGCATGGGGGAGGGACAGAGGGAAAGGCAGGCATCCCACTGAGCAGGGAGCCTGATATGGGGGTTGATCTCGGGACTCCGGAAGTCTTCCCTTCTTTATTCCAAAAAGGATTCACTAAATACCAGCTAAACTTTTACAGCACAATTTGAAACAGAGATTGCGGTTATGCATTTAATTGAAGTGGATGCTTTGAACCACAAGAGGGAGCTATTGTCAAATGCTAGATTATGAACTTTTAAATATTTTCTTCTGTAACAGTAAGATTTTCCACTTTAAGCAGCTATTTAAAAATAAATATCAGATTTTGTTAATAAATGTATATCATGCTTAAGTACAAAAGTAAGGAAGTAAATGCTTTTCTTAAAATTTTCTAGGCATCAGAAAATTGGGTCAGTTTTTCTTTTAGATCTTGAAATGTAAAAGCAGAAAGTGACTTTATTCGACTAGTGCTTTCAGATTACTTATAGGTATTTAGCTAGCGTGAAAGATGTTATGCTTGTCAGTAAAAGGGGTAAGTTTTCACTAAAATTTCACAAAGTTGAGAAAATTACCACCAAGGAAATACCGTCCTTGATGAAATTGAACATACAGATGTGGGTTTCACTCAGAACAAAACACACTTGGAAATTGGCAACTGAGTTTGAGGGTAATTGTGTATTTCAATAAAACATGTCACATGCAGTGTATTAACAAATGTCAAATGGGAAACAAATAGGAACATTTGCCCCTTCTGCCAAATCTACCAGTGGTGATTTATTTTTATATGGAAAAATGACAGTTCACAGCTTCACTGGTTTCTTCCTTTTCTTTCCATATGGAAATGATTACTTTTTTGCTGTTTTTCTTATCAACTGTTGCTATGATTTAAAATACTGAGCCATATCTTATTTCTAAGGAATGTAAAAAGTGGTCTGTTCAGCCACTAAGAGGCACACCCCTCTGCTGCATTTTGTTAACCCAAGTATACTTGGAAAATAATCAGATAATGATTTTTACAAAATAAAGTTAAAAGTAATGGTTTTACACTGAAGACATCCAAAGACTGAAACAACTTCCCAAACTGAACTAGCATTAATGAAGATCCAGAGCTTACCAGGAGTTAAGCTGATTCTGAGGAACCTGCTAGAAGTAAAGCTTAAAGAAAGTCATAAATCACTTTATATTTAAGAAAGGAATTCATGAGGTACCAATGGGGACAAGTTTATTTCTAATTTGGCAACTCATGGAATCAATGGCAAGTGAATATTTGAAGAAAGCCCCAGTTAGACACAGCTCTGGGTCCATTCACTTATATGAGTAGAGCCTTTTTTATGATCCACAACTGCATTATTTGATGTGTGTGAATACCTCAATATTTACAGACTTGTTTTAAAACATTTAGATGAATTTTTTTTTTCTATTTGGAGTAAGATAAAATTTTTGCTGTTAGAGTTGTGATTTAACTTTAACACAAAGAAGGGGATGCCAAAGCTTCAAGATAGGGGCTGTAACTGGCAATGTACTTTGTGTAGAGAAAACGGCCGATTAGCCAGGGCAACATTAGGATCATAACTTCCTGGGCATACAGATCCAGAAGCTTTGAACTTGTAATATCTTAGATTACTGGATAACTGGAGTACTATGTTGTCACTCACATTTCTCCCACAGAGCCCACATGCACTCCCGGTAGGCAATAAGGAAGTGTAAATTCAAACTGCTTATTTTTAAGCCTCTTCACTGCTTCATTTGTGCTTTTGTCAAGAGTTCTTTAAGCTGTAGAACCTGTTTCTTCCCATTCATTCCCTCTTGCTTCTAGCTTTGCCCCTGCCAACAGGATCCAGTCAATCTGCAACATCTTTCTCCTTTATTTAACCTGTCACTTAGACCTTAGCCAACGTATCCACAATTCACTGTTCTTAGGTAATTCATTCATTCAACCAATATCTAGTCAGTGCTAGGCACTGATTTAGTTAAAGGGGTTAAGACCACATAGTCTAAATGAAGAAGCTTACAGTGTAGCTAAGTTTCTTTGAATGTCTTTTCTTTTTTTTTAAGATTTTATTTATTTGACAGAGAGAGACACAGCGAGAGAGGGAACACAAGCAGAGAGAGTGGGAGAGGGAGAAGCAGGCTTCCCGCTGAGCAGGGAGCCCGATGTGGGGCTCGATCCCAGGACCCTGGGATCATGACCTGAGCCGAAGGCAGACGCTCAACGACTGAGCCACCCAGGCGCCCCTTTCTTTGAATGTCTTGATGCTCCTAATTATTGCTTATTTTACCCATGTCCATGTTCCACTTTTTTACAGGGAAGATGTAATACAGGGGACAATGAGCTCGGAGCTCTAGTCTGGGCTTTACATTGGTCTGAAAGGCCTCCTCCCTGGCTCTGGAGACTATTCTGCAGGGTACATACCAATGATTTTTCTGACCACCATGTTTATCACACTTGAATTCCTGTCCAAAATTTTGTTTTAAAACATGCTCCATACGTTCATATCACAGGATTCTCTCCCCATGAGCCCAAGGTTTGGTAGTCAACCCTCTCTTGTTCTTCAACCTACCTACCAAATCTGGCTTTACTCACTAACTTGTCATTTTTGGCGAAAAATCAGTTATTTAAGAGATGTGTGCTCATCTTTATCAATCACACTGTTTCCTATGGGTTTTAGGGATGTGAGCTAAAAAATCTGGCTTTACGTATTTAACTAAATAACTTCCTACTCCTGTACTCTGAAATGTCTCAGATGATGCAATGTCAGTCTTACTAATAAATGGAATCCCACTTCCACTAGCCAGAATGCTTGCACAAGAATTTAAGATGAACAGGGGCGCCCGAGTGGCTCAGTCGTTAAGCATCTGCCTTCGGGGGTCGCCTGGGTGGCTCAGATGGTTAAGCATCTGCCTTCAGCTCAGGTCATGATCCCAGGGTCCTGGGATCGAGCCCCACATCAGGCTCCTGGCTCAGCGTGGAGCCCACTTCTCCCTCTCCCTCTGCCTCTCCCCCTGCTCATGCTCTCTCTCTCTGTATCTCTGTGTCTGAAATGAATAAATAAAATCTTTAAAAAAAAAAAAAAGCATCTGCCTTCGTTTCAGGTCATGATCCCGGGGTCCTGGGATCAAGCCCCGCATCGGGCTCCCTGCTCCGCGGGAAGCCTGCTCTCCCTCTCCCACTCCCCCTGCTTGTGTTCCTGCTCTCGCTGTGTCTCTGTCTGTCAAATAAATAAATAAAATCTTTTTAAAAAAAGAATTTAAGATAAACAGTGTAAATATTTCCAGTTTCTGGGCAACACAGTGTAGGGTCAGTGTTGTAGAAGTTATGGCATTTCAAGGAGAAGAGGGAAAAGATAGAAAATCCCAAAATCACTGAGATCCCAGGGAGCCAGTGACACAGGAAGAAATGAAAAGGAAGGTTAATGATGCCCCCCCTCCAGCCCCCAAGAGCTGCTTACAAGCAAAGAATTGCTTACAAGCATATTAAGAAAAAGACTTGATGGTTTCTGAATTATGGATTTTACCTAAAGATGAAAAATCCTAATAGCTTACAAGAATAGCTTAAAAAGAAACAGAAAGCTAAATAACGTGTCACTTAGCAAAAAATTCTCTTACCTGAATTTATCATCTCCTTTGCTAATGATGGAGCCGGTAAGATGAATACTTTCATGGCTTGTCTAATTATTTACATGGGGAGTACACAAAAATTCAAAGATTCTGTACCTGTGCTGTCCATTAGGTAGCCATTAGCCCCCACGCAGCTCATGCTGTAGGTATAAAATACACATTGGATCTTGAAGACAGTATGAATAAAAGAATGTACAATATAAATATTTTTAATTGTTGAAATGATATTGTGGACATATTTAGATTCTTCGAATTGGTATTTTTTGTTTCTTTTTACATTTTTTTAAAGATTTTATTTATCCAGGGGCACCTGGGTGGCTCAGTCGCTAAGCGGCTGCCTTCAGCTCAGGTCATGATCCCAGGGTCCTGGGATCGAGCCCCGCATCGGGCTCTCTGCTCAGCGGGAAGCCTGCTTCTCCCTCTCCCACTCCCCCTGCTTGTGTTCCCTCTCTCGCTGTCTCTCTCTGTCGAAAAAATAAAATCTTTAAAAAAAATTTTTTTTTATTTATCCATTTGACAGGGAACGAGCGGGGGAGCATCAGGCAGAGGGAGAGGGAGAAGCAGGCTCCCTGCTGAGCAGGGAGCCCAGGACCAGTTGCCTAAGGACTGAGCCACCCAGGTGCCCCTCTTTTTTACATTTTAAAATGTAGCTACTAAAGTTTTAAAATTAGATACATGGCTTGAATTATATATATATATATATTTTTTTTTTTTAAGATTTTATTTGTTTGACAGAGACAGCGAGAGAGGGAACACAAGTAGAGGGAGTGGGGGAGGGAGAAGCAGGCTTCCCGCCGAGCAGGGAGCCCAGTGTGGAGCTCGATCCCAGGACCCTGGGATCATGACCTAAGCCGAAGGCAGACACTCAACGACTGAGCCACCCAGGCGCCCGAATTATATTTCTATTGGACAGGGATATTCTAGACATTTCAGGAGCAAAGGCCTGGGAACTATAGAAAAGGGAGCTGAACAAAGTTTGTCCGTATTAGGTGAGAGGTCATGGGAACATGATAGTAAGAAACATGACATAAGGCAAAAGATGGGAGTTTCCTTTTTGGAAAAAAAAAAAAAAAGACTTTGCTTAAGTTTGGCTCATGTGAACGGTATGAAAAAGGCAGGATGTGAGCTTAACTCAACAAACATCCATTAACCACCTGCAAGGAAAGACAGCGCTAGGAGAGGCAGATTTTAAAAATGAGTTAAACCTGTCCTCTGTCCTTAAGGGGTTTACCATTGATATATCCTTTGCTGCAAAGCATATGCCTGGCTCATGGTAGAGATTATAGATTAATACAAATGTCTAAAAAACTATGGAAGAGACGAAAAGCTGCAAAACTAGAGGCACAAAGTCAAGTCCACTAAAGCTCACTTACTATCGACAGATCTCATAGCAGATAAAACTGAGGACCTGGAAATACAAATATAATTAAAAATATTTGGTCTTGGGGTGCCTGGGTGGCTCAGTCAGTTAAGCTTTGCCTTTAGTTCAGGTCATGATCCCAGGATCCTGGGACTGAGCCCCACATCGGGCTCCCAGCTCAGTGTGGAGCCTGCTTGTCCCTCTGCTTGTGCACCCCTCATGCTCTCTCTCTCTCTTCTCTTTCTTGATCTCAAATAAATAAATCTTCAAAATTTCTTTTTTTTGTTTTGTCTCTGTGCCATCTTATACAATTAAGAGCCATTTAAAACAATATAAACTCAATATATTGAGAATGAAGAAATGCCTTTGTTTGTAAGTCCTTGCCTAAAATCTAAAGCCCTCGTCCCAGAATTCCAAGCCATCTAAAGTTCAGCACTCCCACTATTCCCCTTTACATATGCAGCAGTAGCCCAGACAAATGGAAATGGCTGTTAAATGTTACGAAAAACACACGGATTTGTTTAATTTTGTTCAGTAAGGACAGGGACGGAGCAGTCTATCACTGACCCGAAGAGACATGACCCAGTGATTCTGGCTGCCCCTACTTTGCCCCCATTGCTAGCCCCCAAGATCAAGGAGAATGGGAAGCTCAGAGCATTTTTTGAACAGTCCTGAAAGGATACACACTAAATTTCATAGTAATTTCTTTGGGGGAGTATCTTTCTCAGATTTCCTTTTTATGCTATGCATTTCTTTTGCTTGCATCTTTTTATTTATTTATTTATTTATTAGAGAGAGAGAGAGAGAAACAGCATGAGAGGGGAGAGGGTCAGAGGGAGAAGCAGGCACCCCGCTGAGCTGGGAGCCCGACTTTGCCCAATGTGGGGCTCAAACTCAGGACTCAAAGTTCAAGAGTTGAATGCTCTTCCAACTGAGCCAGCCAGGCACCTGGCATATTTTTATTTTTAAAAAGATTTTATTTATTTATTTGACAGAGAGAGACAGCGAGAGAGGGAACACAAGCAGGAGGAGTGGGAGAGGGAGAAGCGGGCTTCCTGCAGAGCAGGGAGCCCGACATGGGGCTTGATCCCAGGACTCTGGGATCATGACCTGAGCCAAAGGCAGATGCTTAACCAACTGAGCCACCCAGGGGCCCCGAGACATTTTTTGTCTTTAAAAGTAATCTCTGCACCCAACATGGGGCTCGAAATCACAACTGCAAAATCAAGAGTAAGATGCTCTACCGACTGAGCCAGCCAGACGCCCCTGTGTGAAAGAACTTTTTATTTCCTCCTTGCAGAGACCAGGAATGTCTTTTATGCTCCAATGGATTCTTTATGTTTGAAGAAGGAAATGTAGAGCGTCTGAAAATTTCTTTGATCTCTGTTTTTCTAAAAGCACTATTTTCAGCTTCCTTTTCTCTTCTGAAATTGTACAAAGCACTCCCACATACATGCTTTTACTAGATAGGCATCTCATTACGTCTGATTCCATCAGAAAGGCAGGAACAGTGACACCCCAATTCTCCCAGGCTTCAAAAATTGTATACCCACCGGAGAGCAGAATACTAAAGTTTTGTACCTCTCTTCTCCAGCAGAGGATCATACACAAGTAAATCTCTCTTTCTGAACTCTTCTGCTCCTGGTGAGTGGTATAATTGTGGTCATATGTCATTGGTTCTGGACTCCTAGCCAGCCAACTTCAATAAGCATAACTCATTTATTGAAACATGTAAACAACCCCAGCACCAATGCAGCCAAATGGAAAGCCGCCTTGACCACATGCTCTAGAAGGTGTAATAAAGCCATGATTCTGCCTTTTGGCTTGGCAAAGGCAACTGGGAGGATGCCCTCATACTTACTTGGGAATACTTAGGACATCTGGGTTCTAGGCAGCTGCCACTGCTGTCTAGGCTAGCACTGCTGGAATCTTGGATTCCAGTAGAAATATACAGGAAATCACACTGCCAAACTTTTCTCCTTATAAAGACAATCTATCCAGGAATTACCATCCTCCCAGTTCTTATAGGGAGGAGCCATTCATTAAGCAAGCAGTATACTACTGGGGTGAGGAATTTTTTTTTTTTTAAAGATTTTATTTATTTATTCATGAGAGACAGAGAGAGAGAGGCAGAGGGAGAAGCAGGCTCCCGAGAAACAGGGAGCCCGATGTGGGGCTCGATCCCAGGACTCTGGGATCATGACCTGAGCCGAAGGCAGACGCTTAACCATCTGAGCCACCCAGGCGCCCGGGGTGAGGAATTTTAAAGCAGCTTTCTGTGGCCCCAAGGTCTGGTTACAGTGCCATCTTTTTAAGAACAGTGCTACATCACAAAGCTTAGACGATCACTTACGGGAAAGTACAAAGGACATATTCCTCTAGAGAATTCTCTGAGAAAGTCCAGTTTGTTCTGACAGAAGTCACAGAGGGCTCTAACGGATAGCACATTCACAAGTCCAGGAGTTAGGGGCGCCTGGGTGGCTCAGTTGGTTGGGCGACTGCCTTCGGCTCAGGTCATGATCCTGGAGTCCCAGGATCGAGTCCCACGTCGGGCTCTCTGCTCAGCAGGGAGTCTGCTTCTCCCTCTGACCCTCTTCCCTCTCGTGCTATCTCTCATTCTCTCTCAAATAAATAAATAAAATCTTAAAAAAAAAAAAAAAGCACAAGTCCAGGAGTTAGAAACCCTGAGATACAGACCCATGGTGGGACCCTCCATCCTACTGGACAGTACCTTCCTTCTGTATGTTCAGAACAGACCACGATTTCTCTCTCTCGAATTTGCTCCTCTTCCTGTACTCCTGGCCTGGTGATGGATCAGAACTCTGTCTTCTCAGGTTCTCAGGTTCCTTCTTGACCTCCACTCCACTTCCTCTACTGCAGCCTTGCTTAGCCCCCTGGTACCGTGACTCAGGTGGCCTCTCCTGTTCGCCTTTGCATGTCCACTGCTCCTTCACCTGGACGACTGCGAAGGTCACCCAGCAGACAGTGAGCTTTCCGAGTGCCAGGCCCAGAGCAAACAACGGAGAGCACAAGGGCCTGCCCTGACAGGGCTTATGTTCTCATGGAGGCAACAGCAATAACAAGAAAACAGAGAAACTACTTGTGAGTTATGCAGGTGCTTTAAAGGATACAAAATGGGGCTAAGGCAAAGAATAAGAGGTGGGTGGACTGACTTTAGGTGGCTCCTTGGGTCTTGTCTCTTCTTCTCCCCACCCAACAGAGCTCTCCTCTTTGTGCTTCCTGCTGTCTCACAGGGCTTTCTCTGGTTGGACTTCCCTCTCCTCACCCTAGCTGGCAAGTCAAATGCCACATCCTCATGAAACCTTTCCTGATCCTTCCTAGTCAGCCATTCTCATCCTCTCCCCAGTTCCTTTCTTAGCCATAGGCTTCACCTTGCATTGTAGTTATCTACATAGATGCGTAACACCCCTAAGAAGACTCTATGCTCCTAGAGGGAGAAGATGACCCCCTCTAGTAACCTAGCATTGTCTCTTCCCCACAGTACCTTAAACCTATAGAAATTTCAAAAAGCAAATTTAAAAATGCCTCCCCCCCGCTCCACCCCCCAATGTGGCTAATGCCACTTTTGACTCTATTTCATAGGGGCTGTTGTGAAGATCAAATAAAATTTAACATGTGAAAGTGCTTTGAAAGAGAAAAAAAGGTCTGTACAAATAGAAATTGCTTTGTAATCATAATTATAGCAAACACCACTCTGGGAAGCTGCCCACACAGGATGGCTAAGAATAGAGCTGGCTTTTCCAACCTTGTGATATAGGGAAGCACAAAGACTGCTCATCTATTTAAATGGCAAAACTTTTAAGGCTGTGGGCTTGATTTTCGTTGTCTCTTTCTCCATCACCTACTTGTGATCACAAGATGAAATAAGTATGCAGACAACAAACATGCTTGGACTTTTGTACTGGACGTTTCTGGAGAACTGAATGTTTAAAAGCCAGATGCCTAGGTTTGAATCCCTTTCCGGCATCCTTCCTTCCTACACCCAACTACTAAACTTCTCTACCTTAATTTTCTCATGGTCTTGTTGTAAGGATTTCAATATTCAACATACAAAACAGCACTGAAAACAGTGCCTGGTACAAAGTGAGCAAACAATCATTATCACGGTTACAGTAACCCACTGTACTTCCTGGTAAAGGGCACATCAGAGGAGGTTCCTGGGAGCTAATCTTGATTGTTGGTGTTACGTGTTTGTGCACAGAGAATATACCACAGAAGGGACATGGGAGTGGAAAGGGGCTGATACAATGGTCAGAATGGAGCAGAGGTATCTGAAGAGCCTCAAGAGTGTGGCTACTGTGAGGTTAGGCAGAGAAGTCTGGCTGCTCTAAGAGGTTTAGGCCAGTCACTCAAGAGAAAGGACCTCTCAAGAGGCAGGGAGGTGTATTAAAAAAATAAAAGGCAGAGAAAGGCATCCTCTCATTTTTAGCTTTCATTTTTTTTTAACTAATGAAAAGAGGTTGAGAACAACACAGTTCTTGGGGTGACTGGTGCACCAGGCTTTCACTGCTAAGAGTGAACCTGAGCTCTTTGTGGCCAAAGAGAGAGACAAAAGTCATCTGAACAGTCATTTCCCACCTTCAAGGAAAGGCAGAAGCATCTCTCTTCAAATCTCAAACTGCCTTACTCCACGGAGTTTTTTCCCCCATTGGAAACAGGCTGGGACACAATTAAGCAATGCTGTCGGGTTGGGTCGGTCAAAAGCGCCTGAAAGAAAAGGCTGCTCATGTTCTCACCGCCTAAAGGGGATTCACAGCAACAAAGGGAAATGGCACATTTAGGATGAGGTGGGGGGGAGAGAAATGTGGCCTACATACGCCTCCTTCCCAGAACAAGGCCTCTCTAGGAGGCTTTAGGTGGAAGGCCATCAAATCCAGTTGCACATACTTACCCCCTTGGAAACTCTTAAAAGAAGGCAAGTGCCTTTTAGCTTGGATAGATGGCCTGGGGTCCCTCTTAGTCAAAGATGCCCAGAATAAGTCAGAGCCTTCCCCTCAAGAATTCAGGAATGTGGTTTCCAATGCAAATAAAGACTACATTGTAGAAATCCTGCTGGAGTGCATCCAAGCCCTCCCTCTGTCCTTTGAGTCATTTGGAAATAGTTAACAAACGGGTTGAACACCTGGGCTGATTACCCCTGAAGGGGATTTCCAGACTCTATCCCGTAAAGTCATCTCCTCCCCTCCCAAAGCAACTCTGTTCCTCCCTCTCTGAACTGTGCCCTAAAGATTCCCAATGTTCTGATCCAAGGCTTCCTAAGTTAGAGCAGCAACCACCGCTGACACAAAAGAAACAAGGAGCCAAGCAACTTTGTGCTTTTTAAAAAAGTTTATTTTAAATTAAAAGGAACAGATGTCCAATGTTTCAAAAAGCCACACATTTGTGGATTTGGCTGACAAACCGTCTAAGCTGCATTTCGTTTCTGTTCCCATAGAGTCAGCCAGCCACTTACAACTGATTCACGCTGGGCCACAGTTTGGGCCCGTCTCCCAACTACAGAATTAGAATCCCAGGTCTCAAATGAATCCAGGGTGTTTGGGTGGAGAGCGGGGGCCACCTAAAATAAAATTTTTCTTTTAATTTAGTAGTATCAACGCCCACACAGCAAACTCTGCAAGGCTAGTAGGTCAGAGAGAATGAGCAAACAGCTGGCGCCTGCCTATCCCAGCACCACGCAATTCTAAAGGCAGTAAGCAGCTGTCCAGAACAGGTTTTTATTATAATGTCTTTTATGGGTACTGGTTAAATATGCAAATACATGTAGGTTATTTGCTACAATTCAAGGCCTCACCCCCAAGGCAAACGCATTACCTCAGGTGAACTCCTGGCCTTGTTGAGAAGGGCAGGAACCTAACACCCTGACTACCAGACAGATGACTCAATTGCTTTTAGAATTTTCAAGTATATTATGTGCTTTCTTTTCTTGTCTTCGAGAATAAAGGAACAAACATTTCAGATGCAACAGTTTTGCTTAGCATTTCATTTACCATGTTTTATGAATACCAGAGAAGCTTTGATCAATGTCAGTTACAAATGGAATGTTACTTGGCTTTCAAAATGGCTATTAAACGCCTGCTTAGAGGCGCCTGGCTGGCTCAGTCAGTGGCGCATGAAGACTCTTTATCTCAGGGTTGTGAGTTCGAGCCCCATATTGGGCGTGGAGCCTACTTAAAAAAAAATTCCTGCTTAGGTTGTTTTAACTTTTTGTGAGCACATTAAATCACTAATTTTTTATGAATAAAATAATCCAACTTTGTTTTTCTAACAAAAATGAGACTTTTAGGTCTATTGAGGAAAGGTCTTCCATGCCAACTTTTTTTAAACTGCTTTAACTATTTACACCCAGCAAACCTCACCGGATATTCTAGATGGGGCATTTCTAACCAGGTATTAAAAGCGGATATTCCTTTTTTCCTCTACCATCTAGATTTTTTTTTTTTAGTATTGTCTTTATAATAAAAATAAAGTAGGAGGGGCACCTGGGTGGCTCAGTCATTAAGTGTCTGCCTTCGGCTCAGGTCATGATCCCGGGGTCCTGGGATCGAGCCTCACATCGGGCTCCCTGCTCCGCGGGAAGCCTGCTTCTCCCTCTCCCACTCCCCCTGCTTGTGTTCCCTCTCTCGCTGTGTCCCTCTCTGCAAACAAATAAAATCTTAAAAAAAAAAAAAGGAAATGTCAACATTTCAAGTTGACAATGTTAGAAAAACATTTTCAATTATTTTATAGTAAATTTTGTGTATCTGCTTTGTACCTTAAATTGCCTAGCTGGGGGTTTATTTTTAGAATTCAGGTTTTGGTTTTTATCAAGTCAATTGGTTCCTTAATATCTGCTTTTCTCTTTATTAATCTTCTGTATCTTGGGTTTGTTTTAACTTCTTTAAACAGAGCGTATCTACACCCTAACAAAGGCATACAGGCTAAGAGTATTTAAAAACGTGTATGCTGGGGCGCCTGCGTGGCTCAGTCATTAAGTGTCTGCCTTAGGCTCAGGTCATGATCCCAGGGTTCTGGGATGGAGCGCCCGCATCACATGGGGCTCCCTGCTCATTGGCAAGCCTGCTTCTCCCTCTCCCACTTCCCCAGTTTGTGTTCCCTCTCGCTGTCTGTCAAATAAATAAAATCTTAAAAAAAAAAAAAAGGGCGCCTGGGTGGCTCAGTTGGTTAAGCGACTGCCTTCGGCTCAGGTCATGATCCTGGAGGCCCGGGATCAAGTCCCACATCGGGCTCCCTGCTCAGCGGGGAGTCTGCTTCTCCCTCTGACTCTCCTCCCTTTCATGCTGTCTCTCATTCTCTCTCTCAAATAAATAAAATCTTTAAAAAAAATAAAAAAAAAACCAAAAACACATATGCTGGGGTGCCTGGGTGACTCATTTGCTTAAGTGTCTGCCTTTGGCTCAGGGCATGATCCTGGGATTGAGCCCCGCGTTGGGCTCCCGCTTCTTTCTCTCTGCCTACTGATCCCCCTTCTTGTGCTCTGTGTCAAATAAAATCTTTAAAAACAAAAAAACGTGTACGTTGGGGCGCCTCGCTGGCTCAGTCTGTAGAGCTTGCAACCCTTGAATCTTAGGATCCTGAGTTCAAGCTCCACGCTGGGAGTTGAGACTACTTAATAAAATAAATAAAAAACACATGTTTTTGGAGTAAATGTGATGTTGTAAAATTCTTGCATGTGTATCAAATGCTGTCTTTGATGAATTAAAAACGAGAATACACTAACACTTATGGCAGTACTTTATATTTTATCCGATTTAATCCTTAGAACAATCTGGGCTAGTTTTTTTTTTTTTTGTATCTGAGAGAGGGAGAGAACACAAGCAGGGGGAGTAGGGGAGAAGCAGGCTCCCCACTGAGAGGAGCCCGATGTGGGATTTGATCCCACCACGCTGGGATCATGACCTGACCCGAAGGCAGATGCTTTACCGACTGAGCCACCCAGGCGTCCCTGTTTCTGTTTTTATAAATGAAATCTAGGCTCAGCGTTTAAGACTTTCTCAAGGTCACCTACATGAAAGGTATAATTGTAAACCACCATTAACATAGACTGTTAGACATGGAGTGGTTTTCAAAATTATGGAAGGCTTTTTGACACTAAAAGGTTGGGAACTCCTATGAGCTCTTTACACATGGGTCATTCAAAACACCGTTCACCCCAGGGTAAGAGAGGGCAACCAGTTATTCTAATTAGCTTAATGCACTGACTGTACTCAAAGGAACCACAGCTGAGTTGTGAAAGGAAGACAAGCCGCATGCGGTCCTACTAAAGCTAGAGCCAGCACAGAGCGCCCTGGAAACAGGCTGAGCTTGTTTATGCGGGAGCACTTGCTACTGCATCCACTAAACTAGCCTACTTCAGAAACTGCACTCTGGCCTTATCTTTTTCTGATTTTTAGAGTATGAGGAGGGTGGCCATCATCCAGATGAAAGTAAAATTCTCCCTTTCTTTGGAGCCCCATACTCCAGATTATATAGAGCTACCACGGCAAGCTCCCCGCGTTACACGAGCCATTTGAAGGGAGGTGCTTCCTAGTGTGTAAGCGCAAGCGCATAAACTGCTGTTCTACTGCGTTACGTCGTATTGCACTGCTCGCCCGTCATGGAGCTAAGACATAAACAAGTACCACAGAAATTCAAGGCACAAAATGACACTTAAAGTAGACGGAATTAGAATTCCCAGACCCCTTTTTTTATTTGCAGTAATATCAAACCATCCACTTACACATGTTCTGGTCTTCCATCACCTGGAATCAACTAGGTTTGTCTTTGGGATCATGTAGTTATTGTGTCTACTTTGGTGGATACAAGAAAGAAAGAAACCAGCCACTGGAACAGAGGGTGCCGCTCTGCCCCAGTGGGAAACCGGCAGAACAATCTGAGTGTGCCACACCTGAACGCTTAGCGGAGGGAAGGAAGACAGCTGCTCTTCTCTGTTTTCCAAGCAAATTCATTTGAAATGTGAACAAACCATCATCCTAAGTCAAACGTACTAATTACTTAGACCATCAGTCTAAGAAATATTTTTCTTTTTCTAATTCCTTACCCTGCAATAAATTTACCAATAAACCCTAAAGATTTAGTACAAATAGTACAATTCATATTTGATTTCCTCTTTCCTTTCTTCAAACACCAAATAAAATGCAAGTGAAAGAGATGAAACCCAACTGGAAGCTGACTTAGCAATTCATGCTAACCCTAATGAATCTAAAAAATTATGTTGGTTAACGTAAATCTCTTTACAATAGAGCATCTGGGTACGGCTTTTCAAATAAAGGATCAATCACATTGCCAGAAGGTCCCTGGGCAGAAAAAAAGATTGTTAAGAATAATAACCTTTTCAAAACTCACAAGGCAGGCTGTTTGTCCTTTATTTAGCTGTGGTCATGGAGACCATCCCAATTTTCCATAAAATCGTCTCGATACTCCTGCAGTATCATGGCATAAAAGATTCAAAGTGCCACTAGGCGTAAGGACCAGAGTTTCTGATCATAAACCATGAGGCTAGGTAATGTTTAAATGGGAATATGGATGGTCAGATGAAAGATACCAAAATGTCAGACAGCCCATCGACTGCTGTTGCCATGAGATTCAACAGTCAACATCAGTCTGATAAGCTACCCGACAAGGTGGTACAGCCATGGAGATGTCGCGACGGTAGGCAAAAGTAAGCAGACATTCAGGCAGGATTTTATAAAACAAACAGGCACTTCTGGCCTGTTGAGATTTAAACCCAATTCTACTCTTAACATAACATCAGAAACAATCTTCCTAAAGAAAAAAAGTGAAACTGTTTATTTTCCTCCCAAGCAAAACAAAATGACCCAAGTTCAACCAGAAATATCCCAAAAGAAAATCACAAAAGGATGAAACACTTACTGAAGGCAAGAAAATTAGGTTACATTAAAACGTAAATTTGTCAAAACCAGAGTACACGCTGAGCTAAAATTAACACAGATATGAGAAAGTGTAGTTTTTTAAAAAACAAACAAAATTAGTTATTTCTCTCTTCAGTGCCCTTTAATTTACATACTTTCATTTCTCCCGTTTTCACAAACCCCTTGCCATGCAAATCCGTAAGCTGCCAGTTCAGCAACGTGTAGCAAGCTGCCCGATTCCAACCTAACAAAAAAGTGCCTTGGTGGTGGCTCTTACATGTAAATAAATGAAGGCTTAAGAAATTATGGTTGTAGGTAGATTTGGCAAGGCTGACCATTAGTTGGTAGTGGCTAAAACGAAGCAAAAATCAAAACGCTCAAGAAAACGGACACAATTTTGGAATGATCAAAGATGTCTTTATAAAGTTTGTTCATGACTTCATTCTAAATATACAGAATAAAAAATGGTGTCAGCTCATTCGTGAGACACCAACCAGAATTTTCTTATACTGTCTCAAAATTTAAAGATCAGTTTCCCCAGAGGGTGTGCAATGCATCCTAAAATGGCCTTTTTTTTAAGGTAGGAGAGGAAGGGCTGGGCAGGATGGCATATTAAATTTTACCATGATACACATGCAAGACTGTTAACCAATCTAGTATAATTTATATACATTTTAACGACTTAGAAAAACAAAGGAGTCATTTCTGACAAGCCTAAATGGCTTGACATATTCAACATACTTAGGAACTATTTTTTGGTGTCCGGAATTCTTTAACTGTACCACGTGGGCCTTTGGAAAGTAACAAAGAAAAGGCCAGTTTCTGTTAAGTTTGCTGCTGAACATCACATTCCACCCTAATAAAACACAAGTTGGATTGAATTTGAGGGTGGATACCTTACCTTAACACACAAAGGAAAAGTATGTCAGTGCAAAATATGGACTAAACTGCTTTCCGGAAAAAAAAAATTAAAATTGATACAGGTTGGAAAAGGGAATTTTCCTTCCTGGTTTGGAGTCCTCCCAATTTAAGGTAGAACCCATCCATTCTAACTTCTGCCATTAAAACCTTTTCCTGCTTATTTAGTTTTTTCCTCTGAGTTCAACCGCTGCTGCATTCGTTTGGCATAACTTTGTGCCATGGAGTTAACGATGGACAGGATGAAGTAACACACCATTACGACGACCAACTTCTCAAACACCCAGGACAACCAGTTTTCTCCCTGCGAGAATAAATGCAGAACAATCCAGGAGAAACATTTCATTAGTTCAGTAGTAAAAAGGGAATCATCTACAGTATTTAAGGAAAATGATGGGAACTTAGAGCTTATAACCTATAAAGTCGAGAAACAATTAAAATGAGAAGTCTTACATCTCCAGGTACCCTGAAGTCTACGTTCAAGACTGTTAACAGCCAGTTACTAAGATTCCACTTTGTTAGATGTGAAGTCAATGCTGATTCTCATAGTTTAGAATGGGCCAAGTGTGAGGTGGCCTCTTATCTTTTACTACATAAGAATGAAATTGATTAAATTCTACTTTCTGAAGTTGCCATGTAGATACTTGTACAGAGTAGTATCAGGATAGTTACATATTCTTGTTCCAGCATTGGGAGCAGCTTTTAAAATAGGTGATCTCTTCCTCAAGTCATGTTTGGTCAACTGAGGGCAGCAAAGGGCCACACAGAGTCTAAGGCCATCAAAACAACAACAACAAAAAAACCAAACCAACAATTGGGGCGCCTGTGTGGCTAGTTGGTTAGGTTAAGTGCCTTACTCTTGATTTCAGCTCAGGTCTTGATCTCAGGGTCGTGAGTTCAAGCCCTGCAATGGGCTCCACGCTAGGCGTGGAACCTATATTAAAAAAAAAAAAAAAATCCAACAAGTATGCGTCCTTCAAGTTTCCCATTTCAGGTTCCTGCTTACTCATCCTCTTCTAGTCATTTCCCTTTGCCACAGAACCGTTTACAGAAAAGGCAGGCTTAGTTTAATAAGTTAAAGTTTTTAAGTTCAACTATGTGAAGAACCTTAGTTGATTAAAAAAAAAAAGATTATTTTCCCATCTCTGAAAAGAAAAATAGGGCAAAAATGAAGGGAGATATTCAAATGGCCTCAGTCTAATACTTTCTTATGCTACAAAATGCTACAAATTTTAAATTTTTAATCCACTTGGGAAGTATATTTGCTAATAAATCATTTAACATCAGTCAACAACTCCTTCTACATAACAGATCCATTATTTTCCGTTAACCCTACTTTTGGTTTTTGGGAGAAGATAGATACAAAATAGAAATTACATTTCTGATTTAGACAAAGACGATTTCCCAGTAGAGTAAGTAGAGCCTCAACCTCCGTTAAGGGAGACTGACAAACCTCGCTCTATTTGCCTAAAAATGCCAGTGAGAGATGTGAATGTAACTTCAGCCTGAAACTGTGGGGGTGGGGAAGAGAAGAAAACAGAGTCAAGTCTCACCTGTGGTGTGCCCATTTCACTTTTGTGGTGAAGCTTCTGCCGCTGGGCCTCCAGGTATTCCTGGAATGGCTTCTGCAGAGATGGACCTACGCCGGGGACAGCACTGGAAGCAGGGCACGATAACCCAAGGAAAAAGATACATTTGGGGAGAAAAGCAGGAAAAATGTTAAAGAAAAATCCACTTACCACCTAGATTCAAAAAGCAGGGATTGGACAGAAAGAGAACAAAAATACAACAATCAGCAGAGCTGGCAAATCCTCTGAACTTTTCTCAGTGGGTAAAATTCATCCTTTAACAACCCCTTAGAGGAGAAAAATCTCTTCCACCAACATAACATGTCTGGGAGAAAGTAGGAGCTGAGCCCCTTCTAGCAGAAGAGTTCATCCTCAGAGTGAGGCCAGCTAAGCTGATGCTGCATACTGGTGTGGCACAAAGAATAAAATGAATGACTTCTGAGAAGTCCCACATTTATCACCACCAGTTCCTGTAAGAACTGGTTTGAACCGATTAATAAGGAAATGACTTATGCTTGTGTCATCCCCAGTTGAAAAAGAAACTGCCCGCCCTCTCTCTGACTTGTCCCATCTTCTCAGAGGGGGCGGTCCTTTCTCAATCTAAGTCCTTATTAGGACAATCTGTGCGTCATCCTTATCCAAAAAGAATGCATTAGCAAATTTGGGAGGCACCTCCCACTAGTCAGAAGTCAGTGATTAACAAAGGAACAAAGAAGGAAACTATGAACCTTGAATCACTTCGTGGTTTATGGTAGATGGTTTGCACAGAAACTACAGTACATTACTAAACAACTTGCTCTGAAATGACTGGGGCAGTGATCTCTGATAAGTTTATGTACTCGGAGCTCCCTCTCACCCAGAGTACGTGGGGGCAGTGCTGTTAAACCGGTTTGGCAACCAGCGACCAGGATCCCTTTAGAAATGCTTGCAGGCGTTTTTTTAAAATGGTAACTTGAGGCAACTCAGAAAATCAAACATCTCTATTTTCTGTACCTTTTATTTTCTCATCTCCCATAACAGGGCTAAAAGGTAGATGAGCCCAATCTCCTGCGGTCGGCAAAAGGTATGTCAATATGTATTTGCAACAGCACCTAATGGTCTCCCTTATAAGTATTAACTTCACCTCCTCTTTTCTAGAACAATCCAGTTACTGCTTTCTGTAATAAAAAGCAGAGGAGCAGAGGAAGAGAACTTTTTTGCTACTGTATTTACCAGAAGCTAACACATACATAACTCCTGGCTGACCCTTTTCTTTGATCCTCTTAACTACCAACCACCAAATACTTAATGGAGTCCTTATTTTGTGTCTGACATTGTAATCGGCACTAAGGGAAAACAAAACAAGACAACTGCAAGAAATAGTTCATGCCCACAAGGAACTTAAAATCTTGATGGAGATTCAAAACACACATGCAGATACATACAAATGGATTTGTGAACAAAAAAATTTACAAATCAGTACTAATTTTTTTTTTTTTGGTACAGAAGATATATTCCAAAGGAACTGGAGAAAGAAAGGAGTGATCAGTGTGGGGTGAAGTTGTACAAAAAGCTCCTTTAATAAATACCCAGGATATGGAAAAGAGGCTGAATAGACATAGGTAGTAGAGGCAATGGCTGCACTGATCAGACCACGAGACCCACATGACAGACATGAAAGATGGAGGAGGGCAAAGTCTCTTAAACTACAGCCTCAGTCTCTCTCTCTCACTGACTTTTAAGTGGCTTTACATTAACTACCCATTCTGGGGTAAACCAGAAGAGCTGTGTCTGAGCTATGTTGCTGTTTATCAATAATGATTCTGACTACAATGGGGCAAGAACAGGACAAACTTTCTCTTTATGTTTTTTAAAGTTTTATTTATTTTTTTATTTATTTTTAAGATTTTATTTATTTATTTGACAGAGGCAGACACAGCGAGAGAGGGAACACAAGCAGGGGGAGTGGGAGAGGGGGAAGCCGGCTCCCCGCTGAGCAGGGAGCCCGATGCGGGGCTCGATCCCAGGACCCTGGGATCATGACCTGAGCCAAAGGCAGATGCTTAACTGACTGAGCCACCCAGGCGCCCCTAAAGTTGTATTTATTTAAGTTATCTCTACACCCAACATGGGGCTCAAACTCACGAATCACACAGTTCTCTGACTGAGCCAGCCAGGCATCCCCAAAAGAGAAATTTTCCTTGGGTAAATTTCCTTTTCCTTACATAATGCATAAGGGAATGCAAGTAGCTCATCCATTTACACCTGAAAAAAACCACGTGAATACAAAAAACAATTCCAGTAAAATACATGTGTTAAAAAATGGGTTTTGAAGATGGCAATTTTATAAGAACTTTGCTTCAGATATTGATTCATATTCACTCTTAATAACAATATCCTATGTCATTGTTTTAAACTCCCAAGGATAGCCATAGTCAAGCCATTGTGTTTTTATAAGGTTAAGAAAACCCTTTTATTTATGAAGGCTGAAATGACTGTATGCTAATTTGAACAGCTGGTTGTACAAGAAATGACTTGAAAATTCTCTTTTTGATGTCCTCCAAGAGTTGGATTCCAATATATGTGCCTTGTTCTTTCTACAGACTTCTAACTTCAGACTGGAGTTGAGGAGAAATATGGCTTACAGTTTCCCTCAAATCATTCTTGGGCTCCATTCTTGGGCCATAATTGAAAGAGAAAATGAAGAACTAAGACCCACATGTTAGAAAGGTTTTACTTTTTTGTTGCTGTGGTTGAGGGGAATGAGGAAGGGACTGGCAACAATCATTCTAGACTCCTTTTAAAATAATCTGAAAAGTTAAACAACTCCCATCGTCGAGTCCATTAAGAGCTGCACTCTAGCTGACAGAGAATATGTCACTACACATTTACATTTAGTGATGTGCAATTTTCAATTATCTTGGGCTAATGCTGAAATCAATGTTTCAAGGCGCCAGAGTGTTACATGCTTTTTACATGTTTTTGGTGGGTGGGAGATGTCTCTATGCAGTTTCTCATAAGAGACTAGGAAAACAGTTGAAAACAGAGAAGTTAAAAGTTTTTATTGCAGTATATTAACCAAAACTATCATAAATGCCACATGATCTGAATAGATCTGAAAAAATGATATAGGTATTAAGTATTATATAACTAATTATTTGTCAGATCCTCAATCTTTATATATTTGTCAAAATTTTAGTTTTATTTTCATTGCTCTATCTCTACAAACAATGGTTTAGGCCACAGTTGCCTCAGCTTTTACAAAGCACACTTACATTAGAGTTTCCTTAATTAACATTAAAGCTATTTTAGTAATGGACTACATAAAAGTTCAATTACATCTGTCACTCTTACGTGCATTTAAGGCAAACAATAATAACCAGCCTATGACCTCATCCCTCAAGTTATTTTCAAGCAGCCGACAGAAGAGTCCATTCTGACATGTAAGATTAATTTAAGGTACATATATGGGGGTGGTGGGAAGAATAACTTGCATTCCACTCCAGTGGCTTTTTACAGTTGGCTTAGGAAATAGCTACAGTGCCATTCTCTGAAAGCCATTAAATTCAGAGTCCCCTGTGCACCTGGCCAAGGACTCATCTCAACCTCTAGCTGAAATGGGTCGTCCTTCTGCCATTAGGTGCTGATTAAAACTATTACAGTTTGTGATACAGACAAAAATAAAGTTGGAGGAAAACAAACACACAGAAAACTACTTTTCAGTCAACTGTTGGCCTTAAATATGTTTAAATTAACCTTGTCAACAGCCACTTTCTCTAAAGAAAGCCTTAAATAAAACAAAAAACAGAAAAAAACAAAAAACAAAATTGATCTCATCTGCTTTTCCTTGCTGTAGACTTTCAACATGGTGGGTAGAAAAAGCTGTGGATAGTAATTATCTTGATATTTATTTTCTTGGCATACACAAATATGTTTCAGATAACAGAACTCATTAAAAAACAAATTTCCAACAAATTATTCTAATGGCAATTTTTAAATTTTTGTTATTGATTTTAAGAAAGGGAAAAAAAAAAACCCTCAGAAAATGCAAACAAATGAGGGAAAATAAAAATAAATAAATAACCCACATAAGTCGAAACCCACCCAGAGCTTCAAAATGGTTTCATGGGAACAGTATTTTGTCAGGCTTACATATTTTAGTAGGTGTTAGAACAGAAACAAGACAAACTTTTTTGTAAAATTCTGTCAAGGGCCCTGACCAATATGCAAACAAAACCTATTATTTTTCTATAGTTTTTAATACGTATGTGACTTTACTTCTGAAACCTATTTATCTGATAAGAAATCTATATTTTAAACTCCCCCCATAATGACTCATTATTAATAAAGGTCTCCATTATTCTTTGTACCCACAAAAGCCAGAAAATCTTCCAGAGGAAGCATCACAATTGGCAGAGGTTGCATAGAGAGTGGGTGGTGTGATTATTTTTCACAATGCTTGAATTTTCATTTTGTTGTTTATTCCTGGGCTCACACCCGTTCCAAAAATTTATCAGTCATTATTAACTGTTTTCAAATTGTGTAACTCTCAAACAAATTGGCTCAACAAATATAAAAAAACACACCTTTTGATTTACTTTTTTTTTTTAAGATTTTATTTATTTATTTGAGAGAAAGAATGAGAGAGAGAGCACATGAGAGGGGGAAGGGTCAGAGGGAGAAGCAGACTCCCTGCAGAGCAGGGAGCCTGATGCGGGACTCGATCCCGGGAACCCAGGATCATGACCTGAGCCGAAGGCAGTCGCTTAACCAACTGAGCCACCCAGGCGCCCTTGATTTACTTTCAATCTCCTCTCCATCATAGAGACAGTCATCAAACTAAGACTTGTTATTAGAAGACCTGAAATTTTCCTGTTCATGATTCTGTTTGGATTTTTCCAGCCAGGTGTATTTTTTGTTGTTGTTACTATGTGCCACCATAAAACCTGGGAACAGTGTTCAATAACAGAAATAACATGAACTTAAAAAAAATTGATATGTCTTGTTGTTTACCCCTACTTACACAGGGCTGCCTTATATAAAGGTTAAACAGTTAAAGAACTAAGTGGGTATGAATAAAGTAAATGTTTTATTTAATATAGGCTCTGCTCCTTTCTTAACCACTTTTTTGAGGATCTTAGCATTAATGCGATCATGTAAGTTACACTGGCTTTCCTGAAAACATACTGTCTGACATCAGTTCCTAGTAAGGCTACAGGGTAATAAGGCTTTATCTTTCTTAGAAAAAACTATAGACACAAGGTTTTTTTTTTTTTTTTTTTAACCTTTGTTTCACTGGTTATGCTGTACTTTCAGGCTGATTTATTTAACATCCCTCTGATGATTAATTATAATATCTAAATAACATTCTCAGGGGGTGAATTAGTCAAACCTCTGAAAGCTTATAAAGGGGACAAAAATGTTTTTAGAATAAAATTCAGGTCAAGGGTAGTATTGAAGAAAGGAAAATATAGGGTTTAATCAATTCTAGTGTTGTTATAATTCAGAAGCATGACAGAGATTTTTTGAAGTAAACTAATAATGCCCAGTACTTTTTTTTTTTTTTAAAGATTTTATTTATTTATTTGACAAAGAGAGAGACAGAGAGAGAGGGAACACAAGCAGGGGGAGTGGGAGAGGGAGAAGCAGGCTTCCTGCTGAGCAGGGAGCCCCACGAGAGGCTCAGTCCCAGGACCCTGGGATCATGACCTGAGCTGAAGGCAGACGCTTAATAGACTGAGCCACCCAGGCGCCCCATGCCCAGTTTTTGATAGCATAAAAAGTGGCTTTTAAGGCCAGAGGAGCTTAGACCAATAGTCTATAAACATTTTTGATATATGTGTATATATTACTTATGCAAACAGTAAAATGCACAAATACAAATTAAAAAGGATAAAATAAAGTTAAAATTTAAAAAAATTTAAAAATTCTTCATTTTAAATGTCTTACTAAGTATGATGGCTTTTGTGCTATCGTTAGTGAATATTTCAAGGCACATAACACACTTGTCCTTGATTAAAAGTAATAATTTCTAAATCTGTTGGCTGACTTCTATAGGCATGTACTAGGAACAGGTAAAACATCAATGGTGCAACTTTTTTACTGTCTCTTGTGACTGCACTGTTACCTGTATCTTCCTTCTATAGTTTCTTTATAGGAAACTTTTAAAGCCACTTGTGTGTTTTGTGAGGGTTAGTTTAGTTAAAACCAGGAATTATAAATCTGACTAATGGGGCATAGAAAAAACACAATACATTGCAAAAGACCCACTGTGAACCCCTTTTGCACTGTGGAATTCCCGCTGTTCCCCTAGCCTATTTTTGTACTCCATGCAATGTGATTTTCAAACATGTGGCCTGAGGGAGTGCCAATCAGACTGATGGTAGTAAACTACATCCTCCATACGTGTACAGTCACATAAATTGTGTATGTATGTGCTACCATAATGTTATATGCCTAAAATACACAAAACAGAAAATAACAAAGATGAAAATAAATATAAATAGAAGTCCTAAAAAAATAATAAAGTTCTATTATTTTAGTCCCATTCTGATGGTGGAGACCACTGGTGTAGACCATGAGGCTAAACTTCATGGGGTATAAATATACCTTATTCCCAAAAGGTATAGTTAGCAGACTGTTAGGTAAGATATCAGGAAAAAAGCTATTTCTACAGAGATGCAGACTGGGGGGCGCCTGGGTGGCTTAGTCGCTGGGCATCTGCCTTCGGCTCAGGTCATGATCCCGGGGTCCTGGGATCGAGCCCCACATCGGGCTCCCTGCTCAGCTGGAAGCCTGCTTCTCCCTCTCCCGCTCCCCCTGCTTGTGTTCCCTCTCCGTCAAACAAACAAACAAATAAATAAAAAGATGCAGACTGGATGTCTCTTTTTTGCTCAGACTTCTAATAGTCATTTATAAAGAGGGACTTTTAGAATCTAAACCTCAAGAGACTGAAATGAAACCCTGTGCCCTCAGTTAGAACATAATTATATTTCAAATGAATATCAGAGTATTCAGAATTTTCTTGATGTAGGATCACTGTGCGTAAATCAATAAATCAGATTTATCCTCTGACTCCAGAGAATTCTTCTATCAACTAAGATTTGGCCCAGGAGGATAGGAGTAGAAAGCCCTATTATTAAATGGAAAATGGTCTCTTACAGACTCAAGCTAACAGATTCTTCTGCTGAAGAGACTGAATTTTACAGTGAAGTAGTACTAGTAGGATATATATATTCAGGAATAAAATTAAAGACCCTCCCACCCCACTCCCCTTTTGCATGCTGATATTGTCTTCTGTGCATAGGAGGTGATGACAACATGGTGGAAGTTCAGTAAGAAGACAGGACTAGCAATTCCCTTTCTTAATTTTTTGTTGTTTTTAACTTTTTTTTTTAATAAACTCTACTCCCAACAGGGGGCTTGAACTTATGACTCCAAGATCAAGAGTCGCATGCTCTACTGACTAAGCCAGCCAGGCGCCCCACGAACTCCCTTTCTTGATAACAGTCTTATAAATAATTTTCTGTTTCCAGAAATGTGCACATTTTAGTAAAACACTATGGCGTTAAGTCGTCCCCTCAACCCCACGCAGTGATCTAAACAGGCTTAACGGTTAGTATTTTAATGAGTTGTCATTTCCTGTCTGATAAAGATTCTCACAGTATTTAACCACCAGTTTCCCTGGGGCCCAACCAATACTAGAGCTCTATTCATAGTGACTCAGAATGGATCTCAGACTCCAGGCCTGATTCAACAATGATAGATTGCCCTCCAAATGAAACTGTCTTTCCTCATAAGGTAGACTGCTCTGGAGAAGGGAGGAAGGGGGAATGTAGTTTATCATGCAATCTTTCTGAAGAAGCCAAAGGCCACCATGCTGACTCCCATTAATATTTATAGCTTTCCAGTCCTCAGAGATTAGAAAAAGAAAAAAAGAGAGAAACAAACTGATACCTAATTAACCCAGGAATATGACAAGTAAATGAACTGGCGCTAACTGCAAATCAACTTATATTTAACCTAGTAAAAATGGGATCCCGCAATTCTGTATGACTGGAATGAAGAGGTTATTAATTTTCCCACGTAATTGAATGGAGAATCTGAATCTTTGAAGCTAATATTACAAGAAAAACCTGTTAACTGATGTATTCTACTTGCTTTTGGCTCTGAAATGTGGTAGTCCACCCAAACCAAATTCCTTTATATCTTAGGATCTTGGAAGAGTACCCCAACATAAAATAAATGAATGTTATGCACTGCACTAAAAAATCTAGGGCTTTTTCAGATACAAAAGTTTGGGCTGATAATTTCTGGCACTGTCTAAAATTCATTGTGATTCAACCTTAGGATTTGGAATTAAAACATATTGAATTTCGTTCACATCTGTGTCCCTTTCAAATGATTAAAACCTCTTTTGTACTCAAGTTAGTCCATTGTTGCTCAGTGGTATTATAAACACATGACACCATCAGTTTCTTAGCGGCTGGGTAGAAGGAAGACCACTGCTTTATCCTGAGAAAAATCAGGTATATTGTTGCTATTGGCTCACAGCATATTTCCATCACAGGCGTCTTTCAAAAAAAGAATTTGCAATTGTCCCTGCTTTTGAACATTTAGAACTGTTTTCTATCAGAAGCAGAATGGAGGTAAAATCTCCTTATAATAATAGCTACTCTCTGAATTATGTGATCATTAAAGGGACGTTTTTGAAAACAAAACCTCAAATCAGAATGTAGACTTGAGCAGTAGGAGCCAAACAGCCGTTTATGTTAATGAATGAAGCCAGAACTAAAGGAGTGGTCGGTCTATAAGCACCAAGTAAAAGTGATTGGCTGCCAAAACAAAACCCTGTAAAAAATCAACTGATTTCAGTTCTAGAAAATGGCAAACTGGTGGCAGCTTTGTACAGTAACAAATCTATGGCTGGTTTGAAGACCCACTGAGTTCTAAGGATGAAATCAGCAACAGGGAACCACAGACCCAAGGTCAAGAATAAAGAAGAGTTTGTAGAATTTTAAATTGAAGGTGAAATGGCATAAAAACTTACTGACCTTTAGTCATTCAACGTGGCATGACGGTGAGTGGATAAAAAAAAATGACAGTACTGAATGGAATTCAATCTCATCTCAGAACAATATAACTATTATTTAGTTACATTGTTGGGATATATACATATATATATCCCAATATCTATAACTAATACAAATATTAGGCAGAAAATCACTAAATGCAGTAGATAACTAAGAAAAAAGTCAAGATCTCTCTCTGTCCTTAAGGAACTTAATCTAGAAGGGTGATGAAAGGAAAAAAAAATGCATTTAAATCTACAGTACAAAGGCCAGTAGGTTTCTCCCTCAAAGTTAACACCTGCAGTAGCTAGTTACAGCTGCACAAGGTGAATACACGTGTGAACAAGGAGTGGACAGAATTTCTGCTGACTCCTTATCAAATTCACACAGTAGCCATTTGACACGAGTGCTCTTGTCCAAATCTACAACTTCAAGTAGATTACCTCACTGCTTTCTTTTTTTTTTTTTAAGATTTTATTAATTTGACAGAGAGACACAGCGAGAGAGGGAACACAAGCAGGAAGACTGGGAGAGGGAGAAGCAGGCTTCCCGTGGAGCAGGGAGTCTGACGCGGGGCTCGATCCCAGGACCCCGGGATCATGACCTGAGCCGAAGGCAGATGCCCAGCGACTGAGCCGCCCAGGAGCCCCTACCTCACTGCTTTCAATAGCACTCCCTCAATTCCTCCTTTCTACTTCAAAAGATCTTAGAATCTTTATTCCAGTTTTGAAGGAAGAAGTGGTTAAGAAAATAATCAATACACTTAGGCTTTTGATCTTATCTCTTGGATCCTATCTCCATCTCTTGCATTTATATGAATTTAACTTCTGTGTGTTTCAGTTTCCCCATCTACACAGTGATAGCACCTTATAGGTTCTGTTATGCATATTCAATAAAAATATATGTAAAGCATCTGGCACAGCAGGTTCTTACTAAATGCTAATTTCCAACCCACATTCTTCCTTTTTTTCATTTCTATTTTCGATCTCTAGTTCTTTACTAGAGTCTTTCCCTCAGCCTAAAAAAACAGAGGTCTCTCTTAATAATGAATGAACTCATTTAATCAACAAATATTTACGAACACTTAAAATGTGTCAGGCATGACTCTGATCTGCCTTTTCCTTTAACCAACAATTCTATGTAATACAATATAATTCAGTTTTAGTTTTCATCATTCTACAGAAATGTTCTAATTATGGTCAGTAGTAACTTCCTAATACAATGACATTTCTCATACAGTCAAACTTCAGAGTTCCTGTTTTATCCTTTAGCTATGTTGCCTCCCAATATCTATAACAAAAATATAGAAGAGTTAAGTGTCAAAAGAGAAGATAACAAATTACAGGAAAAGGGCATGAAAAGGAAGGAGTTTAAAAAAAAAAAGAAAAAGAAAAGGAAGGAGTTTTCCACCTAAATTGCAGAAGATTATGTTAAAGTCAGTGTATACAACTAAGTCTCAGCAGCTGGGGTATTAAAACTTAATGTATCCTTTTTTCAGTTAATACAAATATTTGTATTCACACTTCCATAACTTTTTCTGATTATTTTATAGTGATCAAAGTCAAAGAGAATCAACTACATTAACCATTTTGTATTTTAAAATGAAAGAATAGATTTTCCTTCTGTAGAAGAAAAAGTCCAGGCCAACATAGCTCATTCTGCCCACTTGTTATAGAGTAAGGAACAAGAAACATTGTTAAGATTCAAGAACTTAATTACTCACTGGTTAAAATGATCTCTCTTGCCACAGGCAAGTCCGACTCTGAGGTCAAACATCAAGTTAACTCAGAAATAGAAGACAGCAAAGGGCATGGAACATTCTGTATCTGGTAAAAAGTCCCTGCTCCAGCCAACCCCCTCTCCCAAGTTCAATGATTGAGTTATGGAAACTTTCCTGTGTGGTAAAACTAGGGACTTTGTCTTCCAATAAGACCCTGGCAACCTGACAATGAGCCAATGTTCTGCATATGGCTTGTTACGAGTCATATGCTTAATGTTATTTTCTGGGAATTCTCATCCTCTATTTGGTGAGAATACTAGAACACGTCATTTTAATCATGATTTTAATGTTAGACTTGGTCATGCTCTTTAAGAAATATGTCCAGATCTCTCTCATTGGAGAAAGTCTAAAATTAAATAAAAATTAATTTTAAATCTTACTTAAAAAAAAAAAAAACAGACTGGAACAAATGTAATGCCTTTGAATCTCTGAAGTTCTCTCTTTCTTTGGTTCTGTCCCCTGACTTATTCAACCTAAGATACCAAATAATGAAAAACTCTATTACATGCCTAATCTTTTTTTCAGAACCTTTTCTCTGTCCCCCTGCCAAACATACCATAAACCAAAAGGCTTTTTCTCAAGGCTATTATCTGTACTCTAACATCTTTCAGAATGTAAAACTGATTCATTACATCTGTTCAGATTTCCATATATAACTAGCCAAACACTTAGATTCAGGAAAAGATAACAGAGATACCTTTCCCTAAACCTAATGACAGCGAACTTTCCAGAACTGTCGAAGAAATAAATCTACTAATTACTATTTCTAGTTGAGGGAAGGGAACTATTTACTCATAAAATTCCAGTAAATTTTGAAGGTAGGGTTTATATTCTCTCTGGGACCTTAGGACTGTCATAGAATGACATACTGTACTAAAAATACCAAAGGCCAAGGGTATACTTAGGGTATCATATTTTGCTGGGCCACTCCCTACTTACATTAAGACAAGAAGCCCTTTGGAAAGGAGTATTTCCTTCAGTCATCAGTATAGCAGTCATACCTCGGTAAAATTAATATTAAACTGCACCACCAGAGATGTAATGGTCAACACTAACTCACTGCCAGGGGTGGGGTGATGGTGGTGAGCAGTTTGGCCTGGCAGGCCATAGGCATACCCGTGGTGAGAATTTGCCCAAATTTGGTCCTAGACAAAATTATCTTGTCTTATCAAAACTTATCAAAACTGAGGTTTATCTTGCTTATGTCCAATCTCTCTTTTATTTCCTTTTCCATCTTATGTTGTCCCCTTCAACATACTCTTAGGCTCTTTACTATGTGCTTACCTATCCTGCACTAAGAAATGCCCACGAATGGGGCGCCTGGGTGGCTCAGTTGGTTAATTGTCTGCCTTCGGCTCAGGTCATGATCCCAGGGTCCTGGGATCGAGTTCTGCATCAGGCTCCCTGCTCAGTGGGGAGTCTGCTTCTCCCTACCCCTCTGCCCCTCTCCCTTGCTTGTACTCTCTCACGCACATGAGTGCTCAAATAAATAAAATCTTAAAAAAAAAATGCCCATGGGGGCGCCTGGGTGGCTCAGTCATTAAGCGTCTGCCTTCAGCTCAGGTCATGATCCCGGAGTCCTGGGATCAAGCCCCGCGTCGGCTCCCTGCTTGGCAGGAAGCCTGCTTCTCCCTCTCCCACTTCCCCTGCTTGTGTTGCCTCGCTCGCTGCTGTCTTTCTCTGTCAAATAAATAAATAAAAATCTTAAAAAAAAAAATGCCCTTGAAGCAATGATCAAAACAGTAAAAACATGGAAACACTCCAAATGTTCATCAATGAGAAGTGGATAATTACCCAATGGAATAATATATAGCAGCCAATATGAATAATATTCAGCAACACAATAATATTAGCAATATAATAAATGAAAAGTCTGAAACGATTACATATAATATGATACCCCCCTTTTTTTTAAAAGATTTTATTGATTTGACAGAGAAAGACACAGCAAGAGAGGGAACACAAGCAGGGGGAGTGGGAGAGGGAGAAGCAGGCCTCCTGGTGAGCAGGGAGCCCGATGTGGGGCCTGATCCCAGGACCCCGGGACCATGACCTGAGCCAAAGGCAGATGCTCAACGACTGAGCCACCCAGGCGCCCTGATACCTCTTTTTTAAATAAAGATTTTATTTATTTATTTGTCAGAGAGAGAGAGAAGTTAAATAACTGGTCTGGGGCAGAGTTCATATTCAAATCTTAATTTGTTTTGTTCAAAGGCTGTACACTCTTTTCATAGTCCACTCTCTAGCTCTCCTTTACTATTGGGGTTCATTTTTCATTCTTCCTTTTCTTAGTATCTCGTTTTAAATTTCAATTGTTGCTGACTTTTTGGTCTTGTCTTTTGATTTTTTCTCTCTAATGGCAATTCACCACTCTCTTAATTGTGGTTACATAGTTTTAAATATCCTTCAAAAGGCTGTATTCCAAACTTTACTAGTTTAGTTTGATCAACTGCTAAATCATTTACAGTTTAATAGTGTAAAGAGACAATTAACAATCAAAGGATAACGTTATTATAGCAAGCTATAGGCATTATTTTCAGTTCAACTCAACAATGGGTCTAGGGAGTCAATTTAATTATTCTCTTTTCTGAAATAAATTGCAAAACTATTTATTATGATATGTAATAATAAATTTACGTCTACTAAAAATTCATTCTCTTTGTTTAACTTAATTTTCAGTCTAGGCTTAGTGAAACTATTTATTAATTATCATTTGAATAGTTGTATTTAAAAGCATTTCCTACTTCAAAATGTAGGAAAACAAATCATATCAAGCTCAGCTGGAGAATCTGATTAAAGATCATGTTATTCCTGACAAATATGAAAAATATACACATTGGTGTCTGGTAATAAAGAATCATTATCATCTGCTAAGTCTGATTATTTATACTGTTTAATCATGGTCTAGAAAAGAAACTGATGAGGTAATCCATGTAGACAGCACTGGGGAAAAGATGAGGATATCAGGACATCCCAGTATCTATCTCCTGAAAACAATTTTAAAAATATGATACCACCCATTTAATCCAATAAAAATTGGATTCTAGCAGGTCTTGATTATCTTAGAATAACTTTATGCAAAACCATCTTTAAGAAGGAAGAATCAGGGGCCCCTGGGTAGGCTCAGTTGGTTGAGTGTCTGCCTTAGGCTCAGGTCATGATCCCAGCATCCTGGGAATGAGCCCCACATCAGGCTCCCTGCTCAGTGGGGAGTCTGCTTCTCCCTCTGCCCCTAGCCTCGCTCATGCTCTCTCTCAAATAAATAAATAAAATCTAAAAAAAAAAAAAAAAGGAAGAATCACTGGGGCACCTGGCTGGTTTAGCTGGGGGAGCATGCAACTCCTGATCTTGGGGTTGTGAGTTCAAGTCCCATGTTGGGTATAGAGATTACTTGAAAATAAAATCTTTAAAAAAAAAGAAGAAAGAATCACTGGATTTTTTTGAAAGGCTGTGCTAGATGAGATAACAGAAGGAAGAAACTACTGTTTTTGAAAACTATAAGAAATTCTAACTTTAATTTGTTGGCCTAAGATTATAAAAACTCTTTTATTTCTATTTACTGTGGATAAGTAATACAACTTTTGAGAAACTCCAAAGGCTGGGGAAACAGAAGATTCTGGGCTATGAACTGATATGCTAATTTTTATTAGCCAGATCTTTATTTGGACACCATGTGTTCATTATACCCACTAGATATTTATCAAGCACGTGCTATATGTCAATCAAGATGCCAAGTGCTACAGAAACAATAGTGAACTAGGCATGGCCTTTGCCAGAAAGAAGCTTACAGGTTAGTGGTAGAGAGGTAATAATCATATACCCTCACATATAAATGTAAAAACACAACTGTCAGTGCATGTAGTACATGCTATTGTGAACAGATGCCCCTAGAAAACAAGATATCTGATTTAGTCAGGGAAGGCATTTTGTTAATGTAATAGTTGAGATCTAAAGAATGTTATCTAGGGTTGCCGGGATGGTTCAGTTGGTTAAGTGTTTGACTCCTGATCTCAACTCAGGGCTTGAACACACGATCCTGAGATCAAGGGTCGTGAGTTCAAGCCCTGCATTGGGCTCCATGCTGGGCATGGAACCTACTTAGAATAAATGAATGAATGAATGAATGAATGAATGAATGAATGACATTATTTAGGCCAATGGTTCTCAGTGGGGTTGGTGGTGGTAGTGGAGGTATATGTGCATCAGGACATTTGGTAACGTCTGCAGACATTTCTGGTTGTCATGGCTGGGAGACACTACTAGTATCTAGTGAGTAAGGGGATAGGATGCAGTTAAATATCTTACAATGCACAGGATAGTCCCCCACAACAAAGAATTATCTGGCCTAAAATGTCAAAAGTGCAAAGGTTAAGAAACCCTGAACTAGGGGCGCTTGAGTGGCTCAGTTGGTTAAGCATCTGCCTTTGGCTCAGGTTGTGATCTCGGGGTCCTGGGACCAAGTCTGGCATAGGGCTCCCTGCTCAGCAGGAGTCTGCTTCTCCCTCTCTCTCTACCCCTCCCCCTCTCATGCTCTCTCTCTCAAATAAATAAAATCTTAAAAAAAAAAAAAAAAAAAGAAAAAAAGAAACCCTGAACTAGGCAAAGGAAAAACCACAAGCAAGTAAAGACCACTGATGGGAGACTCAAGAAAAGAAAATTACAGGGGATACATCATACAAAGCTCTCTAGACCATGTTCAGGAGTTTTAGCTTTATCTTAAGAATGAAGGAAAAAACAAGTAAAGGCTTTCAAGAAGATGAGGAGCTGGGGTTAAGGACAGTGGTGGTGACATGCTCAAATTAATATTTTTAAAAGGTTACTAACTGCAGTATGGAGAACAGATTGGAAGGGAACATAACTTGATGTGGGTAGATAAGATGGCTAGTTACCTAATTTAACTTTTTAGAAGCTCCTAAGGTTAGGGATACAGAAGGTAGTAGTGGTATGTATAAATTGCTGAAAAACTTATCCCCATCCATTTTTTTTAAGTTAATTTATTTATTTTACAGAGTGAGAGAGAGAGAGAGAGAGTGTACATGAGCATGCATGCAAGTGGGGTAAGGGGCAGAGGGAGAGAATCTTCAAGCAGACTCCCCGCTGAGCGTGGAGTCCGCCGGGAGGCTCCACCCCATGACCCACAAGCTCATGGCCTGAGCTGAAACCAAGAACGGGATGCCCAACCGACTGAGCCACCAGGTGCCCTGATAAACTTCCTTTTATAAATGTTCAGCATAGGAACAGGAGAAGGGAAGACTGTACAGTGCTATATTCACAGTCATCCCTGTAACTTGTGGGTTTGTGTAGTGGTCAGCTCTAGGTCCTTCAGAATTCTAGAGATGGAAATATAACGCTAAAAACAGATGAAATGTCTTGTCTTTAAAAAATAAGGAACAAGAATATATTTTCTTTCTGCATGTGATGTATGGTGACTTGTAAACCAATTTATTTGTAAGGATCCAGAGAACAAGAAACTGGAATAATTAAATTTTAATGGACAAGATATAATCCACATTTATAATCAGAAGCTTAGGAAGTAGTAAAACCAATAACTGGCCTGACTGAGTATATTCTCAAGAATATGTTTTTCCTTGGAGCGCCTGGGTGGCTCGGTCGTTAAGCATCTGCCTTCGGCTCAGGTCATGATCCCAGGGTACTGGGATGGAGCCCTTCATCGGGCTCCTTGCTCAGCCAGGAGCCTGCTTCTCCCTCTCCCACTCCCCCTGTTTATGTTCCCTCTCTAGCTGTCTCTTTCTCTCTGTCAAATAAATCTTTTAAAAAAATAGGTTTTTCCTCAATTATTACATTAAAACCATAATAGAAAATATTAAATACTATTTTATTATAAAACATATCATATATAGAAGAGAATAAACATATAATGTATGGTTTAAAGAATAATAAAAATAGGGGCACCTGGGTGGCTCAGTCTATAGAGCATGCGACTCTTGATCTCAGGGATCTGAAATTGAGCCCCACATTAGGCTCCCAGCTTGGTGGAAAGTCTGCTTCTCCCTCTCCCTCTGCTGCTCGCTCCCCTTGCTTGTGTGGTTTTGCTCACACTCTCTCTCAAATAAATAAAATCTTTTTTTTCTTTCAAGATTTTATTTATTTATTCGAGAGACAGAGAGAGAGAGAGAGAGAGAGAGAGAGGCAGAGGCAGAAGCAGGCTCCTTGCTGAGCAGGAAGCCCGATGAGGGACTCGATCCCAGGACCCCAGGAACATGACCTGAGCTGAAGGCAGAGGCTTGAACCATCTGAGCCACCCACGTGCCCCAAATAAATAAGATCTTAAAAAAATAATAAGACTAATAACTCATGAACTCACCTCCAAATGGCAATTTTTTAAAATAGCAAAAGTTCTCATAAGTATTTTGTTTTATAAATGGCTTTTAAGATAAAGATTTATGCTAAAACTACATAAAGGGTACCTTGTACCATTGGGCAGTTAAACAAATTTTTAAAAGATTTTATTTTATTTTTTAAAAGATTTTATTTATTTACTTGACAGAAAGACAGCAAGAGAGGGAACATAAGCAGGGGGAGTGAGGGAGGGAGAAGCAGGCTTCCCGCTGAGCAGGGAGCCTGGTGCGGGGCTCGATCCCAGGACCCCGGGATCATGACCCGAGCTGAACGCAGACGCTTAACGACTGAGCCACCCAGGCGACCCCCTAAGATTTTATTTTTAAGTAATCCCTACACCCAGTGTGGGGCTTGAATTCACAACCCCGAGATCAAGAGTCGCATGCTCTATGGACTGAGGCAGCCAGGAGCCCTTGGGCAGTTAAACTATTAAATGAAAAGAAAGCCTCTCTCCTGTAAACCCCAAATAAAAAAAAAAATACATTAAAAATTTTCATTATCTGACACTATTCCCATTCTAATTAATTTGATTAACCCGACAAAGAGTCTTTCTTTACTGTTTTATCAAAGTCAACTCCACAAATTTGTGACATTACCATTTGAAGCATAAGTTAAAACTGATCTTAGTTCTATAAACACAAAACTAAAAGCTTTGGAAAGTCTAGCCTTTTAAAATGGCCTGATTTTTCTCTAGTGAAGTAACAGGTTCATAACTCACATATTTTGTAATATTATACCATATTATCATGCCTCATTTAATTAAATATTAATATTTTATGTAAGATTTGTATTTAAATTAAATGCAACTGTGCATCTGGCATCCAATTTGGCTAAAAATCATAGCATTGTACTAAAACACCATTAAACTGTAATAATACACACATGTCTTTTATATAAAGAGAATTTCTTATTTCTTTGGAGGAGCAACAGTCTCAAACTCCAAAGCTTTTTTTTAAATCAAGAATTATATGACTTTAAAATTAAAATTCAATTAAAAATCTAAAATTAAATAAGGATTATCTGAACTTCATCTTTCCCTGCTGTAGGGCAAGAAAGTCTTCAATTTAACTAATAATAGGGCAAAAGATTTTTCCTTCTCAAAAAATAAAAAGGTATTAGAAAAATTCTGTCCCAATAAAATCTTTTATACATTTTCTTCTATTTGAACAGTGATGACATTAATATTAATCCACAAAGAATTACTCACCCAATGAAAGCCACCATCTGCTCCACTATGTGTTTGCTGAATGTTATTATAACGAAGATTTTCTGTAAAGAAAATAACAGTTAAAATAAGTATTTCTGTTATCAGAAAAAAACCTCAATATAAATTCATAATTCTGGTAAGAGTCTAAAGAGGCAAGGTCCTGCCCCGATTACAATTTTTAAAATTCTTTAAAAAAACAAAAACAAAAACACCACTTGCCTAACAAATGCTACCTACTTTGTATTTTAAGGATGTTTTTCCTTAAGCACAGCTCTAGTCTTACAGGATACATGACCACGTCTGAGGGAAAAATGTGAGTCATGAAACCCAAGGCTGGGTGGACATTCCACATGTACTATGTATCTTAGAATGGAGTATATAAACTGAAGTCATGGGTTCCCATATATAGCCCCCACTACTGAAATTAAAGCTGATCAGCCTGCGCACTGGGCTAAATCTAATCCAGAGGATCCTGAAAAGCCTGTACATCCTTTATAGAAAGTTTATAGAAATTAGCATTAAAGTTTCATTCTTAGACCCTGAGTGATCTTGGACTTTTAGACTTACTGTACAAGCAAAAACATCAACAGGTTATTGAGAATCTTTATCAGACTTGGGTCATTTTCAATTTGGTGTTACTGAGGTACTTTCCATTAATTAAAGATGTTGATACCTTACAAGTAAAGATGCCTTTAGTGCTAAAAGGTAGCAAATATCCCCAACTCAATTAAATAAATGTTCAAAGTAATATATATCATGAGGCATTTTTATGGATTTTCAGGGAACATGAAATGGGAAAGACACTTCTTGAAAGTCCTGAAAAAAATTTTTTTTGAAGATTTTATTTATTTAGGGGCAGCTGGGTGGCTCATTTGTTAAGCGTCTGCCTTAGGCTCAGGTCATGATCCCAGCGTCCTGGGATTGAGCCCTGCATTGGGCTCCCTACTCAGCAGGAAGCCTGCTTCTCCCCCTCTTACTCCCCCTGCTTGTGTTCCCTCTCTTGCTGTGTCTCTCTCTGTCAAATAAATAAAATCTTTAAAAAAAAAAAAGATTTTATTTATTTATTTGAGAGAGAGAGAGAGAGCAGGAGTATGGAAGAGGGGCAGAGGGAGAAACAGACTCCCCGCTGAGCAGGGAGCCTGATGTGGGGCTCAATCCCAGGACCCTGAGATCATGACCTGAGCTGAAGGCAGACGCTTAACCGACTGAGCCACCCAGCTGCCCCTTGCCCTGAAGAAATTAAAAAATTTTTCTATACATAGTAGAAAGATGATAAGTTTTATATATATACATAAACTATACATGACAGTAGTAAAAATGTATTATACAAGTTCAGAGAAAGGAAAGTTCATATAAGTAGGATTAATAGGAGATTCAAGAAGGTGATACTAAAGTTTAGGTCTAAAGGACTGATAATTCTTTTATTAAATATGAGTAATTCTAGATTCTCTCTCCAAATTCCTGATGACTGCTTACGTTTTTGTTACTGTTTGTCAAATAATAACCTTAGCCTATGCAACCAAAAGGGAGTGAAGAGAAATAAAATGAATAACAATAGACTTTTTATCCACCCATTATGAATCTCAGGAAAGTAGCTAAGTTAGACTGAAGCATATTATTTCAGATAGAAGACTAATAAGGCAATGACATTTTCTTAAGAAATGTCCTAGTGTTAACAGAGACACTGGCAGCTGCACAGCTGGATATGTGTAAGGAAGTAAGACTAAAAAAAAAAAGTTCACAGTCTTTTTTGGTGTTTATGTATCTATTTTTTTAAAAGTTTTTTTTAATTTATTTTAGAGAGAGAGCTGCAGGAGGAGCAGGAGAGGGACAAGCAGACTCTGTGTTGAGTGTGGAGCTCGACATGGGGCTCGATTCCATGTCCCTGAGATCATGACCTGAGCCAAGAGTAGGACAGCTCAACCAACTATGCCACCCAGGTGTCCCCGTTTATGTATCTGTTAATTTTAAAAAGACACTACCTATCTCATGAAAAAAGCAAGCACATGTCAAAAACAGGTACAAGATGGATGATGATTTCACGAACAGTGTTATACAAATGGTGTATGAAGATTATGAAGCCAAATAGACAATTGTTATAGACCGTTTAGGGAGAAAAGCATTAATATATAGGGGTCCTTCTAGTTTCCCGAAAAGCCAGTTATTGGAGCTATAAATCTTTCACTAAGAATTAGAGCTAAGAGTTTTGCCTCTCAGTGATTTCACCACCATGAGTTTTCCTTACCATCATTTCCTAACATTGAAAATAAGCCAATGCCCAGATAATTGCATAATTTCATTGCTTGAAAACAAAACAAGACTTTCTTTTTATATGCAACAGCTTGAAAATTCATTGTGCTGGGAAGACATAAATGTGCCAGATATTTAAGAACATATGTCTCATCTCATTCAGGCTAGAGGTCTGAGTGGGGATTCTACCAAATAAACAAAAGGCACCAGCCACCAAACAGCCCACTCAACCATGCGTGCAGAGGAAAGGGTTGAGTAGGTAAAAAAAAAATGGGTGTAGGGAACTAACAGTGCCAGAATGAACAAAGAAGAAACTATCTATAAAAGAAGGTCCTTTAATGGAACGAAAAATCTTAAATTCATTTATTAAAAATTTACTGAATAGGGCAGGGTGCTTGGGTGGCTCAGTCAGTTGAGCGTCTGACTCTTGGTTTTGGCTCAGGTCATGATCTCAGGGTTGTGGGATCGAGCCCCGTGTGGGGTCCCGCACTCAGTACAAACTCCGCTTGAGATTCTCTCTCCCTCTCCCCCTTCCCCTGCTCACGCTTGCTCTTTCTTTCAAATCAATAAAATCTTTAAAAAAACCCAATTTACTGAGTGGGGCACCTGGCTGGCTCAGTTGGTAGAGCATGCGCCTCTTGATCTCAGGGTTGAGTTCGAGCCCCATGTTGGGTGTACAGATCACTTAAAAATAGTATCTTAAAAAAAATTTTACTGGGGCACCTGGGTGGCTCAGTTGGTTAAGCAACTGCCTTCAGCTCAGTTCCTGCCTTCAACTCATGATCCTGGAGTCCCAGGATTGAGTCCCGCATCGGGCTCCCTGCTTGGCAGGGAATCTGCTTCTCCCTCTGACCCTCCCCCCTCTCATGTGCTCTGTCTCTCAAATAAATAAATAAATAAAATCTTAAAAAAAAATTTACAGAACGTCTACTACATGTCATATGATATTCTAGGCACTAAAATACCTCAGTGAGTCAAAGACAAAATTCTCTACCTTCATGGAGCTTATATTTATTTCTGTGTATGTGTCTGTGGTGGAAAGGTAAAGAGGCAATAAACAATACACATGGTAAGTAAGTTATAGGGTATGTGCAGTATTGAGTACATTGACTTTGGAAATCCCAATCTAATATTATCAGTGGGCTACTTTGAAATTTTTAGGGGAAGTTTAACAAATAGCAAGATATCAAAAATAATATTTTTGGCTGTTTACTTTAGGCTGAAGAAAACGAGAAAAGAGCCAGAAGATAGGTTTACTATTAGATTACAGAAAAATCTGTGTGTGGTTTCCCTCTGATTACTTCAGAAATAGTTAAAACATTTATATTACACACTACTATTGTTTACCCAAAGAATGAGAAATGTTTGTCACCCTGAGCTACATCTGGATGTACATCAAGTGACATGCCTTTATAAAGTATGTCTCCCTGGTACAATGGAACACAGCAAACATATCCCATGGTCTCAGTTTAGTGAAGGAACTCAGATTCTCTGCTTTCAAAAACAAAAAGATTTTGGCTTTCTTTTATTCCTTCCACACACATAAAGGGTATAGCTTTGAATTTACAGAGTTTCGTTTGAATTCCAGGGCTTTAGCCATGTATTTTATCTTCTCTAACACTCAGTTCTCCTATTTATGAAATATGGATAATAATTATCTCACGGGATTGTTCTGAGATGACCAGTGCACACTGCCTGGCATAGGTCCTGATAAATAGCAGGCTTTAAACAATTCAGTTTCCTTAATCACATAAATAATTTATAGTTTAGAAGGCAATGTAAAAGAATGGGAAGAACACTGAACTTGAAGCCAAAAGACATGTGTTCAAATTCCAGCTGTTATTTACTTTACTTATTAACCTTCTAAGTTTGACAATTATAAAATGGGAGTAGTCATTTCTCTATCCGAGGATTATAATAAAATCAGCTCACAAACACAAAGTGCTTTAAAGTGTAAAGTGCCATATAAAAAAATTAAGCATTATCGTAACTTGAAAAAAACTGAGAATGTTTAAAAAATATACTATTTTTAATATTCTGCAGTGAAAAACCTGGTAAGTTGAATGCCCATCACTATAGAATACTCTTAGCATAATAAATTTTACTATAATTTATAAAGAAAGTTACTACACAAAGCTGGGTGCATAAAGCTTCCAGATTCTCAGAAAAGTGGCTATTATGAAGGGAATTAAAAGAATTATTGTTTCTGGGGCGCCTGGGTGGCTCAGTTGGTTGGGCGGCTGCCTTCGGCTCAGGTCATGATCCTGGGGTCCTGGGATCGAGCTCCACGTCCGGCTCCCTGCTCGGCGGGGAGCCTGCTTCTCCCTCTCCCTCTGCCTGCCACTCTGCCTACTTGTGCTCTCTCTCTGTCAAATAAATAAATAAAATCTTTAAAAAAATAATAATAATTATTGTTTCTTAGGTATTAATACTTTCAAAGGATAATTATTAATTTTTAAAAAGCAAAATGATAGCTTCCTTCTTCCCCAGAAAGAATTGAAAAGATCAAAGAAAAAATTATTTTTTTAATTTTTACTTTTTTAAAAGATTTTTATTTATTTATTTGACAGAGAGAGACACAGCGAGAGAGGGAACACAAGCAGAGGGAGTGGGAGAGGGAGAAGCAGGCTTCCCATGGAGCAGGGAGCCCGATGCGGGGCTCGATCCCAGGACCCTGGGATCATGACCTGAGCCGAAGGCAGACACTTAATGACTGAGCCACCCAGGCGCCCCAGAAAAAATGATCTTGATACACTGCAAAATAGTTTACTACTCGCCATAGTATTTTATTATTTGAAAAATTCTTTTTTTTAAGAAGATTTATTTTATTTATTTTTTAAAGATTTTATTTATTTATTTGACAGAGAGAGAGAGACAGCAACAGAGGGAACACAGGCAGGGGGAGTGGGAGAGGGAGAAGCAGGCTTCCCGCGGAGCAGGCCCGATGCGGGGCTCGATCCCAGGACCCTGGGACCATGACCTGAGCCGAAGGCAGACGCCCAATGACTGAGCCACCCAGGTGGCCCTATTTGAAAAATTCTAATATGGTACTGTAATATTTACCAAAGTAACTAGCATTCCAATATTAAAAAACTCATTTCATGGAACAATATACTTAATGTAAGTGGGAGAAGATATATTCCTTGAAGGAGGAGTGTCCTTGGAGTCGTGAGTGATTCTCACGCAGGGAAGTAGAGGACAGGCTCAATCAACTCAACCCAAATGCCAAAATCTAACATTAGAAACTGGGCAGGTGGGAGCAGCTGAAGTTTTCTTGTTTCATTCTCTTCTAAGAACTGAAGGTAGAGAGGTGTTAAGAAACTTGGGACAAAGGTGCTTTTAATTTTGAAGTCATCATACCAGGGCACCGCTCTTGCCTTTCCTTTGGTGAATGCCTCTGTGCTGCAAAACTCACTGGTTAAGAAATTCTTTTCAGGTTAATTGTGTTTTCTCCTAGTGAGATTTGCCCTTTTAAAAGGAAACAATTCATATCACAGTTCTAGAAGCACATACTCATTTCCCTTAATTTTCTCTCCTCTGTTCATATACGTGTGTGTGTGTGTGTATGTGTGTGTGTGTACAGACTTATATATACACACATACATACATCTATCCTAGGGTTTTTGTTAAGACTGGCTTGGAACAATAGCAGATTCTCACTTCTCTAACCACAACCCACAGCTCTTCACCTCTTCAGAGACCCCTTTCTTCCCCATTCTCTCTCACACTAACATCTGGCTGGCTTTCTGTAAAGGACATTGGTGCCTTGAGAGAAAGTATTATTGGGGGGTATGGAAGAAAAGTAGAATTAGCGAAAGGCCGTCTTCTCTCAGCTCATGGGTCAGTAAAAATATGACATTTTTGGACTATGTATGTGAAAGTGATGTGCATTTTCCTATTTTTGCTTGATAATAGTCTTGGATGAAGAGTTTCACAAGGCAAAAAGTGAAATAAAGAAAGACAGGAGGGCGCCTGGGTGGTTCAGTTGGTTAAGCGACTGCCTTCGGTTCGGGTCGTGATCCTGGAGTCCCTGGATCGAGTCCCACATCGGGCTCCCTGCTCGGCAGGGAATCTGCTTCTCCCTCTGACCTTCCTCCCTCTCGTGCTCTCTGGCTCTCATTCGCTCTCTCTCAAATAAATAAATAAAATCTTAAAAAAAAAAAAAAAAGACAGACAGGAAAGGAGAGAGGAAAATGAAGGAAAGAAAGAAAACAAGGAGAAAAGTCTTAAAGGGGCACAATTTTCCAGTAGGGACAGGGAAAACCAGCACCAAATTCACTAACCTCCAAATGACTTTCCATGGTTAAATACCCAAGTAAGATACCAACTAACAGAAGCAGAACCAAAATATTACCAATTCATATTGGGATGAGCAAAGGAATTAAGTTTTAATGCCTTTTAATGGGCTCATCATCATTAGGCAGTGAATCAGAGGGTATCCTTACCTGGATATGCATTTTAATTATTGCTTTTCCAATCAGAGTTGCACCAAAGAAAGTCCAAAAAGGTACAAGAAAGTGTCCACATGTTATTCCAGCCAGATCAAATAGAGGATTTGGAATCTATTTAAAAAAAAAAGTTAAAATATATAATCCAAGGAACAGTTTAATTTTATCACCTACAGGTATGTGGAATCATGCTTTAAGCCTTGCTTTGATTGCAAAGACAGGTACAGGTTCCCTGATCAATAACAGACTGTTCAGAAGGTTAGGCAAGTATTGTTTCTGTAAGCTGGGTCTCATATTCACTTCAGGTTGCTGTTCAAAGCAAACCCAGCTGTCCTGTTGCTTGTACTACTTATAGCTAACACCCCATAAATATACTTTTAAAAAAAATCACATTAGAATTGGATAAAACCAATGGACCTGCAGGAATTTAATACCATTCAGCAGATACTTTGCCATTTTGTAGCTGTGTCTAAGTTGAGGTATAAATGAAGAAAAAGCCTTAAGATTATTTCAGTAGTTACTAGGGTTCTAAAATCTTCAGCTTGAAATAAGAATATTATCTAGAAAGTACTCACATATATACAGCAAGCATTCTTATAAAAATTACAAATACATTTATATGTAGATGTGCTTTTATTCTTCAACATAAAAAAATTCAGTTTGTATTTTGCACATACAAATCTCATCATTTGCATGACAGTCCAAGGCTGTGGGGCTGTGTAAATATATTTTAAAAAGAAAATCAAGTGTGGAAATATGAGCACATAGATTCAGATGTTTTGAATACTCAGTCCCAGACAAAGAAGTGATTCACAACAAATACCTTTTCCAAACATTCCCACATTTCAAGAATGCTGAAAGACAATTTCATGTAGAAATGCAAAGAAACCACAAGCTGTTTTTGAGCACTTCACCCATTTTTCTCCCATAGAAGCACTCTGCCCTTGTGGCAGTTGGCAGAACCATTCAGAAGCCAATTAATTTATAAAATTTCATTTTTGAAATTTAAAAGAAAAGCCTACTTGTTTAAAAGATATTTGTCACATATGTTCTTTTAAAAATAATTACATGACTAAATTAGAATTCAAATATTCTTTTGTTTGTAACACTTGGATTCAATAACTCAGTTGTTTTTCTCATCCAAATTCAAATGTTTTATGCAATTTCATCTGTCTTATAATCATGTTAATAACAATACCATTTGCACAGCTTTACATCAATCATTTTTTATATCTTCTCATGTGACCCTCATAATTCCATGGATTACAATTTTGTTTTCCTTTATTATCAGGCTCTATCTCATGTTGAAATAGAAATTAAAGTATATAAGATATGTAAAGCAGAGATTAAAAATTAGAATTTGCTAAACATGTTGGACACCTCAGTGTATGCTGTATACCCTCAGAAGAGCATAATCAGTGAATTTATTGTTTCATGTGCATGTTATTTATTCTTTTTTTTCAACTGTTGACTAAATACACAGAAAGGAAGACTGGGATTAAATGAACTACTAAGTAGCTTTGAAATGTTCCCTCAACTAGAAGTTTTATTTATCTTAGTTTGAATGTTAGTAATAAAATAATTAATAAACTTAAATGAAGTATATATGCTTTCAACACTTTAAGTATCAAAAATTTTCTAGAAAAAAGTTCCTAGAAGGCCAAATTGATCTATCAATATTCCTAGTCAAATATAAAGAAGACAGACTAGTATAGAAAGTGTATTTTCAGCAGTGAGGACACAGGGATAGATGAGTGCCAAAGAATACTATTTTTTGTTTTAATAAATTGAAGGTACTCTGTGTTTTCCCCAGGAATAATGAAAGCTAATTTTTCTTTTCTATCTTTTTTTTTTTTTAGATTTTATTTATTCATTCGAGATACACAGAGCATGAGCAGGGGGAGAGGCAGAGGGAGAGGGAGAAGCAGGCTCCCTGCTGAGCCAGGAGGTGGACGTGGGGCTTGATCCCAGGACCATGGGATCGTGACCTGAGCCGAAGGCAGACGCCCAACCATCTGAGCCACCCAGGCGCCCCGAAAGCTAATTTTTCTTGAATGCTTTGCCTTGTTAGGTACTTTTCTGAAGTTTCTACATCGTCAACTTAATCCCAAAACAATCCTACATGATATCATTACACTCACTTTACAGAAAAGTGAGACAGACAGTTTCGACAATTTATTCAGGATAGAAGGATTTCAGCAGCAAAGCAGGATTTCAACTCAGGCAATGTGGCTCCCATGCTTGTTTGCTTAGCCTCTGAAGTAAGGACATTATTATCCATTAGGCCTCTCAGCTTAATCCCCATTCTGCTGACTTCCATGGCACTTTCAACTTATCCTTGTATTTCAATGGTCTCCCTCACTAGACTTCAGGATCCTTGAGGAAAGGGAGTATCTTTCACCTCTTTATTCCAAACACTCAGTGACTGAATCGTAGCTGACAAATAACAATAAAAAATGGAGGAACATTTATGTTCTAAGCACTGTGTTAGTTCACATATATTAAATCCTCACATCAGCCTTTAAGAGCAGTGTCTTATTGCCCTTTTTTAAAAATTAGAAAACTAGGGTTCAAAGAGTAACTTGACTAGGTTACAGAGTTAATAAGAGGCAAAACTGGTTTAGGAATGCCAAAGCCAATTCTCTTTCTACTATATCATGCTATAATATAAATGGCTTAAATAATTGAGGTCAATATTATGAAAAAGAGCTTCTACATTAAAAAGAAAAATTAGATTATGAAAATTTCTAATATTGCCAGGGTCAAAGGCACATGTGTATTTTACAGTATATCTAGAATGTTCACATCACATTAGAAATTTTGGCACCAAATGTCCTCTTTTTTGGCCAGGTGCTCTGCTAAGGGAGGAGTACTCAAAGATGAATTCACATTCTAGTACATAATTGATAAAGGAGCTGTGTGTCAGTAGACAATAATTTTGTGAATTATACTTACAGTTGCAGTTTTTATCATATCAACTAGGTGCACCTAGTTATACTGGCCAAATCTACCACCAAACTGCCAAAAATTGTGTATAGGCTACCAAAGAAAACTCTGTTCAAACTGTTCCATTTCAAATATAACTGTTTCTATTATATTAGAAAAGGACCAGGATAAACATCGACTAATGAAGGAATGTCAATTTCACAAACTACAGTTTGAGATATTAGCTCCATTTTTGACATATGTGGCTTCTTAGTTCACTGTAGCCAAAGATGCACTTAACTTTGCCCGAGAGGTTTCAATTACCTTGATAGTTGTAAATATCCCTTAAGACAGGTTTGATATGAATTCTTCCTTACAACTAATGCTTGAAACTCTGGAAAAAGACTACTTATCTATAACTCTGGAAAGAAAGAAGTCATTGTTATTTGGTTAAATCCACTTCATTTGATAAATTCTTCATGGAAAGGATGAATCTTCTTTCTTTTTTGCTCTTGTATTCTTACTGAAACAAGCCATTTAGGTCCGAAGTCATCAATGGCAAGATGAAATATTTAAAGTCAATAAACAAGATATGAACTTATCCAACAGAAACAGCTCATTTGATGAGTAAGATGAACGATTAATAAAACTACATACTCATTAAAAGTGATAGCATTTTTGTTCACTCAAGTGTGTCATCTTTATTTTCTTCCTAGTGTGTTGTCTTTAAAAACAAACTGGATCAAAATATAAATCTACCATTTATTGGAATTTCTCACTTTTAATACAATTCACTTACTGAAGCACAGGCCAAAATTCCAAAAAAGCCAACCTTCTGTACTAGGTTTTGAACTGCCAGTTTAGCCCGGGAAGCAAAGTCCTGTATAAAAGGAGGATAATCAAAACATTAATGAAAAGTATAAGGAAGAATGAAAGATGGCTCTTTATAGGATTTATAATATTAAATATCTCACAACCTGATTCACTTAATCATTGCTTTTGATGAATGATTAAAAAAAAATCACAGGTTGCACTAGAAAATATGCAAATAAAAATCTTGATAGAACAATTATACTCTTAAAGATAACGTTTTACCACAATTCAAGCATAAGCCAAAACACTGTTACTTTATTTTTCAGATTATCTCTGGATTATCTAGGGATGAACAAAAGGTTATAAACTAAGTATGAACCAACACATTCTTTTTTTTTTTTTAAGTAGGCTCCACACCCAGCATGGAGACCAGTGTGGGGCTTGAACTCACAACCTGAGATCAAGACCTGAGCTGAGATCAAGAGTCAGACACTCAACTGACTGAGGCACACAGGCACCCCAAACCAACTCATTCTTTTGGAAATACTGACCTATCACATTTGTCTCTTTCTCTTTCCTTCTACTACTTGCCAGACTCACTCCCTGATTAACATCAGGGTCGAAAATCATAAGATTTTTCAAGACAGTCAATGAAGACCTCTGCTGATCACCAGTCAGATGAAAAAAACAGTTATGTGGCGATAACTGAATAAGCATTTATTACCCCCCAAAGCAAAATGACATCTTACATTTCACAGCTTGTGCTAGTTTTATGAAATATTTTCAGAAATGTTTTACTCGAGCCTTTCAATAATCATGCAGTGTAATAGAGCAGATCCTTTATACTCTGAATCAGTGCTCTTTTTATTTCACTATGCTATCTCCCATGCTGAAACATGCATTTGGCTGGCTAGCGTATTTCCATGATTTTCTTTTTCCTTCATGTTGATGCTACAATTATATCTATATATATCTATATATATAGATATACACACACACACACACACACATATATGTATTTTTTTTTTCCCTTAAAAGTGCCAATCTGGGGATGCCTGGCTGGCTCCATTGATAGAGCATGGGACTCTCGATCTCAGGGTGGTGAGTTTAAGCCCCAAGTTGGGCACTGAGCTTACTAAAAACCAAACAGAACAAAACAAAAACAAATTCCCTCCAACTTACTTGTTGAGGATGGTGAGAAAGTCAAAGGAATTAAACCAATAAGGTATATCTTAAAAAATATTAATAGTTAAGATAAACACTTTCAAGTTCAAATATATCGGCTCTCAAAGTCAATCATTAACTAAATTCTACAATGCAGTTTTGTAATTTTACAATTTATTTCCAAAGACAGAATTTTTCTTTTTGGGATGTCTTCCTTTTTCAGTAAGTCAACTATAATCAGATTTTATATATAAATATAAGTATATATATACTTATGTAAAGTAAGCTCTACACCGAATGTGGGGCTTGAACTCACAACTCAGATCAAGAATCGCATGCTCTACCAATTGAGCGAGCCAGCCCCCAAGATTTAATACTTTTAAACAAACTGAACTACTGCAATGGAGAGAACTTTCTATTTTTATTCAGATTTCTAATTAAAGATTAATTTTCTTCTTAGGCCAGCAGCATCTATTGCATTAAATGTGAAACACTGATTTTATTGATTTATTGATTTTTTTCTTCCATGAAGATAGAAGTGTTTTCTTATTTTTTAGTTAGTGAACACACAGTGCAATATTGGTTTCTGGAGTAGAATTCAGTGATTCATCACTTACATAAAACACCCAGGGCTCATCACAAGTGCCCTCCTTAATATCCATCACCCATCTAACCCATCCCCACCCACCTCTCTCCATCAATCCTTAGTTTTTCTCTATCGTTAAAAGTCTCTTATGATTTCTTTCCCTCTTTTCTTTATCTTTTCCCCCTTCCCATATGTTCATCTGTTTCCTTTCTTCAATTTCACATATGAATGAGATCGTATAGTATTTGTCTTTCTCTGACTGACTTATTTCATTTGGCACAATATACTCTAGCTCCATCTATGTCATTGCAAATGACAAGATTTCATTTTTTTGATGGCTGAGTAATATTCCCATTACACACACACACACACACACACACACACACACACACACACACACACTACATCTTCTTTATCCATTTATCAGTTGATGGCTATTTGGGATCTTTCCATAGCATGGCTCTTGCTGATAATGCTGCTATTGCTGATAATGCTATAATGGTACATTGTGGTACATATACCCATTCAAAACTGTATTTTTGTATCCTTTGGGTAAACAGCTAGTAGTGCAGAGCGCCTGGGTGGCTCAGTCGGTTAAGTGTTTGCCTTCGGCTCAGGTCATGATCCCAGGGTCCTGGGATCGAGTCCCACGTCAGGCTCCCTGCTCTGCCTCTGCCTGCTGCTCTGCCTACTTATGCTCTATCTCTCTGTCATATAATAAAATCTTAAAAAAAAAAAAAAAAAACCTAGTAGTGCAATTGTAGGAGTGCAGGGTAGATCTATTTTTAACTTTCTGAGGAATCTCCATACTGTTTTCTAAAGTGGCTACACCAGGGGCGCCTGGGTGGCTCAGTCGGTTAAGCATCTGCCTTCGGCTCAGGTCATGGTCCCAGGGTTCTGGGATCGCGTCCCACATCAGGCTCCCTGCTCCATGGGAAGCCTGCTTCTCCCTCTCCCACTCCCCCTGCTTGTGTTCCCTCTCTCGCTGTGTCTCTCTCTCTCTGTCAAATAAATAAATAAAATCTAATAGTGAAAGAGGGTTCCCCTTTCGGGCACCTGGGTGGCTCCGTCGGTTAAGTGTCTGCCTTCGGCTTAGGTCATGATCCTGGAGTCCTGGGATCAAGCCCCACATCGGGCTCCCTGATCTTATTGATTTAAAAACTGTTTAATATATAATGAAACCAGTTTTCCTATATAACTTATTTTAAAACAAATTACAATTCCATTTATTTTTAATAATTTACACAATCAATCCCCAAGTCATTAAACTGTAATTCATTAGAAGCACTAAATAAAAACTGGTAAGCCATAATTAATAGATATATTTTGAATTTTAAAAATATCAAACAGTACTATTAGAGTATAAATGAGTTATGAAATTTTAACTATTACAGCCCAAGATTTAAAAATATAAATTCGGAAAAATGCCTTCCTTTACAGCCCTTGCTATCTTCAGAGCAAATCCATCTTAATGAGTGGTAAGATGGTACTCAATTTCTAAGAAAAAGTAAAACAAAGAAAAAAGTCTATAAAAATTTTATTTTAAAGACAACACACTTTTTATAAATGTATTTCCCAAGTGGGACATATGTGGGAACACTTTTTTTTTTAAAGATTTTATTTATTTATTCATGAGAAACAGAGAGAGAGAGAGAGAGAGAGAGAGGTAGAGGGAGAAGCAGGCTCCCAAGGAGCAGGGAGCCTGATACGGGACTCGATCCCTGGACCCCGGGATCATGACCTGAGCTGAAGGCAGACGCTTAACCATCTGAGCCACCAAGGCGCCCAACACTTTTCTATCTTACCATTTATGTAGTCCTCAATATGTAAAATTACAGCAAAAAAAATATTTTTTCTTGCATAAAATAATATAGAAAAGATCAACAAAGTGTTTTATTTAAAGTTTTGTGTCCTCGGCGCCTGGGTGGCTCAGATGGTTAAGCATCTGCCTTCGGCTCAGGTCATGGTCCCGGGGTCCTGGGATCGAGTCCCGCATCGGGCTCCCTGCTCCTTGGGAGCCTGCTTCTCCCTCTGCCTCTCTCTCTCTCTCTCTGTCTCTCATGAACAAATAAAAATAAAAAATCTTTAAAAAAAATAAAGTTTTGTGTCCTGTTTTCTTTTATCTTAATTTAAAGGCTTTAGAATCTTTTTCTTTTTTTTCAAAGATTTTATTTATTTGTCAAGAGAGAAAGAGAGAGAGCACAAGCAGGGGGAGTGGCAGACAGAGGGAGAAGCAGGCTTCCTGCTGAGCAATGAGACCAATGCAGGACCCTGGGATCATGACCCGAGCTGAAGGCAGATGCTTAATCGACTGAGCCACCCAGGCAGGCATCCCTAAAGGCTTTAGAATTTTATATTTATTTAAACCAAGAACTATGATAGTGCCATCATTTAAAACTGATTTTTTTCTGTTATAATGATACATACACACACACTTTTTTTTTTTTTAATCTTTTCTTTTAAAGTAAGTTCTATGCCCAATGTGGGACTGGTACTCATGACCCTGAGATCAAGAGTCATATACTTTACCAACTGAGCCAGCTAGGCACCTCCATACAGATTTAAATTAGAAAAGAGGTATGACTATACCAATTGGCTTATATAAAGAAAAAAAGATATATGGCTGGCTCAGTCAGTAGGGCATGTGACTTGATCCTGAGGTTGTAAATTTGAGCCCCCTGTTGGGTGTAGAGATTACTTAAAAAAATAAATAAATAAAACCTTAAAAAAAAAAGAAAAAGAAAGAAAGATTAAACATTATGCAGATCACCTAATATACAAAACAATGAAAATATTTAAGCCTACAGAAGTTCATGGAATCACCACGTTCTTAAAAACATCCTGAAAGTAAAAACATCCTGAAAATAATTTTAACCCTCTGGGGCAGAATCTCTTTATTCAACATAAATTAGATAAGAACAAAGGAAAATAGACTCCTTGTCCTTTCAGATGCCTGGGTGCCCCTTATCAATTATCCTTAAGGGTACTGTAAGAATTTTCATTTGAGGAGAAAGAATTACTTTACCTAAATAAATGAAGTAGAAACCTCTCTTTTTTTTAAATTAATTTTTAGCTTGCGTGTCTTACAAGGAAAAAAAATTAAGTGGCTTTTTAATGGGAAGTTTTACTTTTTAAAAAGTCTGAAAGTTGTCTACTGAAAATGCATTTCATAAATCTTATTATGTGTTTAACACACACAGTGACCATGCTACTTTCAGTTCCTGTAATTTATTTTCCAGGACTTTCACAATATTCTCCGAATTAAAATTACATTTATATACAAACAATCCATAAACGTTTATTTAAATTCAACTAATATGAAGTCTGCACACTTGTTTTCATTACAAGAAACCAATAGTAGCAGAATATGCAGCTTGAGGGAATATTTTCTCGATGTTTTCCCCTGCCGTGTAATGAAAAAAACCTCAGGGAAGCACTGTACTAGTATCTGCATCAAATCTAAAATATTTTATGATAGTAACTCATGTTTAGATTTCATAAATACAACTATATTTTGTTGTTTTTATTTTAAACTTATTTCACTTAAAGCCATATATTTAAAACTTACTGATATGGCTCTAAAGGCTTTATTGACATAATTTTATTGAAAACATCATTCTTTTATTGTCTAAAATGTTCTACATGTTAAATGGAATTGTATTTTGTTGCTCTGTAGTTTTAAAAGTTCTTTTTTAAAAATAACTTCAGTACTTTTAAATTATTTACATATTTGAAAGTTCTTTTTTATCCTGTTGATTTTAAAGTAACATTGTCTATGTATATGTTTATTTATATTTCTGCTTGCTTTTAAAATAGAATTGTATGGTAGGTATATCATTTGACAATAAACCCAACTTACATGCCCCCCCACCACACAACCCCCTCTCAACAGCAGCCAAAAAAGGCCTCTTTTACTAAAGTTTAAAAGAATCATTTCCAAACATAATTTGCTCTTCTTGTTAGGCCAGCAAATAAAAAAATTAGCCAAAATAAGTGCACCAATAATGAACAACTTTTTAAAGATAAAGTTTAACAAATTAATATGTTAGGCATTCAAAATTCAAGTTAAATATCAAAGGAAATTAGTATCTCATTTTAAGGGTTTTGGTGTATTTGTGGGAACAATGTAGCAAGTTCAATTTGATTACTTCCTCAATTGTCATTCTTCCATAAAAAAAAAATCTGTACAACTAAAAACAAATTCCTTTTAATAGTTTCATTTCTCTGGATTCACATTTCACAACGTTTCCCTATTTCACAATTTAAATGCCTGAAAGTGTTATTCTCTAGTTCTACCTAAATAAGCAGCATGCATTTACAATTTGTAACCATGTATCTCATTCGACTTTTTAAAAAATAAAATACAAGTAAAATTATCATTCCCATTCCCACCTTTTGTGATTATATATTTAATTAACCATGCTTCTGAAATTAAGAATGAGAGACACTAGGAGCATTTCCCCAATAACTACAAGACAAATGAGGCAATGTTACAATAAATCCTTCTTATCACTGAGACTTTAAGGATTAATAAAGAAAAAACAGATAAAGCCTTCAAGTACGAATATTCCTGCACTACTTTTACTTCACCTTTCTCTTTCCTAAGAAAAATATTTATGATTAAGGGAGAAGAGAGGGGCGCCTGAGTGGCTCAGTTATTAAGTGTCTGCCTTTGGCTTGGGTCGTGATCCCAGAGTCCTGGGATCGAGCCCCGCGTTGGGCTCCCTGCTTGGCGGGAGGCCTGCTTCTCCCTCTCCCACTCCCCCTGCCTGTGTTCCCTCTCTCGCTGTGTCTGTCTCTGTCAAATAAATAAATAAAATCTTTAAAAAAAAAAAAAGGGAGAAGAGAAACTGTATGGATAATTATAAGTAGCTTGTAAAATACTAATCTTTGAATCTAAAGATACCAGATGGATTTAAACACATGAAATAACATTTATCTTCAAATGGCAACAGTACACTTATTTCAATTTTCATAAGTGATCACAGGAAATTTCAAGATCTCTTTAAAAGCAACAAAAAATACCTAAACCTGTTAAACGAATGCAGTATTACTGGAGATAATTATGTATTTGGTTAATAGCTTATGTTAGTTTGAGAAGACCTATTACTATCAATGTGATGATAAATGGTGAACGATTTTATAGATTACAATTTTGTAAATTATCTGCCTTCTTAATCCATAATATGTTAAAACTTCTGCTTAGCTTGGGATGGTACTGAAGTGGCTCCACAGATAATATTAAAACCACAGAGCAATGGATTCAATAATAATTCCTCATATATAAAGGGAATTTAAAATATACTGTATTTTTGAAGTTCTTTCACCATCTAAAAATGACTGTTAGTTCCTTGGCCCTAGTCAAATATGTTGTGTCAAGGAAGTAATACTCTATTAACTAGATATGGAGCTAAAGAGTAATGATGACTTAATATAAGCTGTTTCAGCATTGTGGACAATCATTCTGAAATAGTAACTTGTTATTAAGATCCTAATAACCATGTAACTAAATTAATTTTCTACACTGAAGTCATATTAAACATAATAAATACCACAATTAAAGGGTACAATTAATTCTCATCATAGAAACTGCAATGAAATATAACTCATAATCTTTAAATCTTTCAGACTAAAACATGTCCTAATTGCAATTTTCTACCCTTGATCAGGGTTCTTTATGGGTTATTTTCACATAAAAATGTAGATTAATTCATTGAATTCAAGTGAGCAAAATATTTTATCTTACTTTTAACTTCCTCAGCAATATCAATAATGCAGCTGCTATGCTTTAACACTACATATTTAAGTAAGTCTCCTTTATTTTTATTTTTTTAAGTAAGTCTCCTTTAAATGAGGTATATTTTCAAGAGTCATATATCATCTATTCTGGTTTTTTTTTGTTTTTGTTTTTTTTAATGTTTTATTTATTTATTCATGAGAGTCAGAGAGAGAGAGAGAGAGAGAGAGAGAGAGAGAGAGGCAAGGCAGAGAGAGAAGCTGGCTCCCTGCCTAGCAGGGAGCCCGATGTGGGACTCGATCCTAGGACCCTGGGATCATGACCTGAGTGGAAGGCAGACGCTTAACCATCTGAGCCACCCAAGCCCCCCTCTATTCTGTTTTTGAATTATAATGGACTCAAACATGCTTATGAGGTGAAGATTGTAAGGAAATAAACTCCAGAATTACAAGCAAAAGTAGGGATATTAACTTGATGAAATAAAGTGATTACAACAGTAGTAAGTAGTTAATAAATTTTAAATTTAGTACCTATAAAATGCCGGATTACAAAATGCACATACACTTACCAAAAAAAGTGATCAGAGTTGTGCAGTAACTACGGAAAATGAAATGTTTTAATATCAAATTTATGGCTTTTACATTGTTACATCAGAGATGATCCCTGGAATGTCTTTTTTTTTTTTAAGATGTTATTTATTTATTTGAGAGAGAGAGCATGTGAGAGGGAAGGAGCAGAGGGGGGAGCGAGAAAGAATCTGAAGCAGACTCCACACTGAGCATAGAGCCCAACATGGGGCTCAATCCCACAACCGTTGAGGTCATGACCTAGGCCGAAACCAAGAGTTGGATGCTTAACTGACTGAGCTACCCAGGAGCCCCTAGAATTTCTATTTAAATTGGATATCAAGGTAAAATTCTATAATGGTGCAAACAGAATACATCACATAAACACATTTCATAAAAGCAAAGCAAAGCAAACTTATTTTGAAAAAACTTGGAGATTTAGAAATTGTTTTTGTTTAAACATTTTATTTATTAAATATTTTATTTTATTTATTTATTAAATATGTTATTTTATTTATTTGAGACAGAGAGAGAGAGAGCACAGAAGCAAGGAGGAGGGTCAGAGGGAGAGCGAGAGGGAGAAGCAGACTTTCCGCTGAGCAGGGAGCCTGATGCTGGGCTTGATTCCAGGACCCTGAGATCATGACCCAAGCCAAAGGCAGATGCTTAACCAACTGAACCACCCAGGTGCCCTGAGATAGAACTTTTAAGAGATTACAGAGTTCTGATTTAAGATGGTGACATAGGAGGCTCCTGAACTCACCTCTTCCCACATACACACAGAATGTATAGTTACATAAAGAACAGCTCTCTCTGAAAGAAAGCCAGAAATTAGCTGAGCTATTCCTACACATCAGGAGAGCCAGAAAAAAAAAAAAAAAAAAAACCCCACATCAAAAGGATAGGAGAAGCTTGGAAACAGCTCACCATAAAACCTACCTCCAGTGAGACAACCTACAACTGGGAGAGAAAGCACAATTCTGTGTCTTCCTGAGGAATGAAGGGTTTGGCCCCCCACAAACCCATATTTGCACCCTATCTTTTAAGACTTCCATGTGAGATGCACCCCCAAAACATCTAGGTTTGAAAGCCAACAGGGCTTATGTCCACAAGACCCACAAGGCCAAACTAAAAGACAGTTCTTAAGCCCATGTTCTTAAGCACATGGACTCATCTTGGCTACACCTCGGAACCCAGTATATAGGCAGCAGACTAAAACACCCAATCTTTCCAAAAAACAAGACTATTCGCTTATCTTAAAAGCTCTGGCCTGAGGGATGGGCTTCTAATCTAAAATGCATCCAGGGGCACCTGGGTGGCTTAGTTGATTAAACGTCTAACTTTGGCTCAGGTTGTGATCTTGAGGTCCTGGGATCCAGCCCTGTGATGGGCTCCATGATCAGCAGGGAGTCTGCTTCTCCCTCTGTCCTCCCCCTGCTCGTGCTCTCTCTCTCTCTCTCTCTCAAATAAATAAAAATAAAATCATTAAAAAAAAAAAAACGTATTAGGGCGCCTGGGTGGCTCAGTTGGTTAAGTGACTGCTTTCGGCTCAGGTCATGATCCTGGAGTCCCGGGATCGAGTCCCGCATCAGGCTCCCTGCTCAGCGAGGAACCTGCTTCTCCCTCTGGCCCTCCCCCCTCTCATGTGCTCTCTCTCTCTCTCTCTCATTCTCACTCTCTCAAAATAAATAAATCTTTAAAATAAAATAAAATAAAATAAAAGACTTTAAAAAAAACAAAACAAACGTATTGGGCTCCTGGGTGGCTCAGTTGGTTAAGCGACTGCCTTCAGCTCAGGTCATGATCCCAGAGTCCTGGGATCGAGTCCCACATTGGGCTCCTGACTCAGCGGGGAGCCTGCTTCTCCCTCTGACCCTCTCCCCTCTCACGCTGTTTCTCTCTCGCTTGCTCTCTAATAAATAAATAAATAAAATCTTAAAAAAAAAAAAAGTATCTAGAAGCCGACTGCAAACTCTCCAGAGCTGCAGAGGCTGGCATGTACCATCTTCACACTGTCCCTTTACCCATTTTTAGGTTCCTGGGATCTACCAAAAAGGAGCTTATGGACATGTCTGGTGCCCTGGATCTTGCACTTCCTGTGCCAGGGATCCCCCTTGATTGCCTGGCTCCAGTGGCCAGTGGGGCTTACGTTCAAAGAGAAGGAGACTGCAAGAGAGAAATAGTCCTTAACTGCATATTCACCAAAGGAACAGTGCAGATGCAGCGGACAGAAATCCTCAGTCTTTCCATGAAAGAGGTCTATTTGTTTACCCAAAAAGGTTTGGCCTGAGGGGCAGGTTTCTTTTGCTTTTTTCTTTTTGTTTTAAAGTAATCTCTCTACTCAACGTGGGGCTCAAACTCACGACTCTGAGATCTAAGAGTCACATGCTCTACCAAGTGAGCCAGCCAGGCGCCCCAGCAGGCTTCTAATTTAGCACACATGGGGGCCCACGGCAATCCTTTCCAGAGATTGCAGAGGCCAGGGAACACCGTATCTGCCCTGCCCTCCATCACTGGTATCTCTGAGAAAAGAGCTTGTGCAAACCTCTGGCGCCCCAGCTTTTGTGGCTGCCTTGCAGGGTACACATCCCTTGATTGCCTGGGTCTGGTAGCCAGTGAGGCTTGTGTTTGTGGGTTTAACAGGATGGTACCAAACAGAAACAGTTCTTAGTTGACTACGTTCCCAGGACTCAGTACAGAGAGAGCAGAGAGTAACGCCCGTCTGTCTTCTCCAGAAAGAGGTATGTTTGCATACATTAAAAGTTGCTGTCTGAGGGTCCATTTTCCAATCAGCATGCATCTAGGTGCTAAGCTATTCCTCTTATGGACACTGACAGGTATTGGCACACCCTCAATTATTAGGAGACACTAAGAACAAATAAGGCTCTTTGGACACAGTCACAAAGGACTGACAGACAACTAAAAGCTAAGGCAGGGTTGAAAGATACAGTTCATTTCCTACAGGAGGCCACTTGTTCAAGACTGAGGTGGATATTTTATCTATTGCATAGAAACCAACACAGATGGTCACAAAAAATGAAGCAAAAGAGGAATACGTTCCAACAAAAGAACAAGATAAAACCTCAGAAAAAGACCTTAATGAAATGAAGATAAATAATGACCTAATAGTTCAAAATAATGATCATAAATATGCTCACTTAGATCAGGAGAACAAAGCAGGAACAAAGCAAGAATTTCAAGAAAGATAGAAAATATAAGTACCATACAGAAGTCACAGAGCTGAAGAATACAATAACTGCATTAAAAAATTCAATAGAGGGGTTCAACAGTAGACTAGATGATGCAGAAAAAGGGATCAACAAGCTTGAAGACAGATTAGTACAATTCTCCAATCAGAGCAGAAAAGAAAAAAAAAAAGAATGAAAATGAGTGAGATAGCTTAAGGGAATTTGGAGAAATATTAAATAGACAAATATTCACAGTATAGTCCCAGAAAGAGAAGAGAGAGAGTAAGGGGAAGAAAAGTTATTTGAAGAAATAAAAGCTGAAAACTTCCCTGGGAAAGGAAACAGACATCCAGAGTTCCAAATAAGATGAATCCAAAGAGACCCACACCAAGACACTTTATATTTAAATTGCCAAAAGTTAAAGGCAAGGAGAGAACTGCAAAGGCAGCAAGAGAAAAACAACTTGTTACTTACAATGGAACCCCTATCACACTATAAGCAAATTTTTCAACAGAAATTTTGTAGGTCAGAAGAGAATGGCACAATACATTCAAAGTACTGAAAGAAAAACAACAACAACAACAAACCCTGCCAATCAAGAATACTTTACCTGGCAAAACTGTCCAGACTGAAGCAAAGAGGAAAGTTTTTCAGACAAGCAGAGTCTGAAGGAGTTTGGAATTTTTGTAAGCTAAAACAAAAGGGTGCTAATCAATAACAGGAAAACAAGTTAAAATATAAATCTTGAAGATAAAGGTAGGTACATAGTTAAATTCAGAATAATCTAATATTGTGAAAGTTGGTTAATCACTTACAAGCTAGTATAAAGTTTAAAAGAGCAAAAATAATTATAATAATAATGTGCTAATGAGTACACAGACAAAAAGACAAAAATTGTGGTATCAAAAACAAAATGTGACAATAGTGTAAAAATGTAGAGCTTATTTTTTAAAATTAATGGTCATTTAGATTAACCATTTTTAAAAGTTAGTTTGTGTTTTTTTAATATAAGTAATCTCTATACCCACCATGGGGCTCAAACTCATGACCCCAAGATCAAGAGTCACATGCTCTACAAATTGAGCCAGCCAGATGCCCCAAATGTAGAGCTTTAAAATGTGTTTGAACCTAAGGTGTTATCAACTTGAGACAGACTGTTTTAAATATAAAATGTTTTATGTATGCCTCATGATAACCACAAAGGAAAAACCTATAGTAGATACACAAAAAAATGAGAAAAGAATATAAGCATACCATTATAGAAGATCATGAAATCATAAAAGAGAGCAAAAGAAGAAAGGAACAAAGGAATTACAAAACAGCTAGAAAACAATTTTAAAAATGGAAAAGATCCATACTTATCAATGACTACTTTAAATGTAAATGGATTAAATTCTCCAATTAAAAGGCACAGAGTGGTTGGATGGATTAAAAAAACAAGACCCATCTATATGCTACCTACAAGAGACTCACTTTAGCTTTAAAGACACACACAGATTGAAAATGAAAGGATAGAAAAGGATATTCCACACAAATGAAAACCAAAACAAAGCATGGGTAGCTGTACTTACATCAGACAAAACAGACTTTAAGACAAAGACGGTAATAAAAGACAAAGAAGGCCATTGTATAATGATAAAGGTGTCAGTCCAACAAGAAAATATAACATCTGCAAATATTTATGCACCAACATACAAGCACCTAAATATATAAAGCAATATTAACAGATCTAAAGGGAGAAACAGACAGCAATACAATAATAGTAAGAGACTTCAAAACCCTACTTTTGTCAATGGATAGATCATCTAGAAAGAATATCAATAAAGAAACATTAGAACTAAATGATACTTTGTAAAACCAGTTAGACTTAATAGACATTTATAAAACACTCTATCCAAAAGCAGCAGAATACACATTCTTCTCAAGCACACATGGAACACTATCCAGGATAGATCATATATTAGAAAATAAGCTTTTTTTTTTTTTTTTTGGAGAGAGAGTGAGTTGTGGATGGGGAGGGGCAGAGGGAAAGGGAGAAAGAGAGAATCTTTTTTTTTTAGATTTTATTTATTTGAGAGAAAAAGTGCATGAGTGAGAGTGCTTGAGCACACGTGCTCATGTAAGCAGGGGGAGGGGCAGAGGGGGAGGGGGAGGGTCAAGCAGATTCCGCACTGAGTGCAGATACCCACATGGTGCCCAATCCTACAGCCCCAAGATCACCACCGGAGCCAAAATCAAGAGTTGGATGCCCAGCCGATTGAACCACCCAGGCGTCCAGGAGAGAGAGAATCTTAAGCAGGTTCCATGCCCAGCATGAAGCCCAGCACGGGACTCGATCTCATGACCTTGAGATCATGACCTGAGCCAAAATTAAGAGTCAGATGCTTAACCAACTGAGCCACCCAGATGCCTCTTTTTTTTTTTTTTGAGAGAGAAGGCAAGTATTAATAACTAAGAATACTGAAATTGTATGAAGCATCTTTTCGGACCACAATGGTATGAATCTAGAAATCAATTAAAAGAAGAAAACTGGAAAATTCACAAATAGGTGGAGATTTAACAACATGCTATTAAACAACCAATAGGTCAAAGAAGAACTCAAAAGTAAAATAAAAAACTATTGAGATATATGAAACTGGAAACACAACATAGTGCAACTTAAGGGATGCAACAAAAACTGTTCTAAGAGGGAAATTCACAATGATAAATGACTACATTAAGAAACAAAAAAGATCTTAAATAAACAACCTAACTTTATACCTCAAGGAACTAGAACACAAAGAACAAACTAAGCTCAAAGTTTGTAGAAGGAAGGAAATAACAAAGATCATAGCAGAAATAAATAAAATAGAGACTAAAAAGACAATAGAAAAGATCAATGAAACCAAGTTGGTTTTTTGAAAAAATAAATGTAACAGACAAACCTGTAGCTAGATTCACCAAGAAAAAAAGACTTAAGTAATACACTGGAAAACTGGACAACCTAGAAGAAATGGATAAATTCTTAAAAATCTACAACCTACCAAGACTGAATCATGAAGAAATAAAAAATCTGAACAGACCAATTACTAGTAAGGAGTTTGAATCAGTACTCAAAAACCTCCCAACAAGCAAAAGTCCAGGACCAGATGGCTTCACTGGTGGACTCTACTAAACATTTAAAGATGAACTAATGCCAATCTTTCTCAAACTCTTCCAAAAAAACAGAAGAGGAGAGAACACTTCCAAACTCATTTTACAAGGCCAGCATTATCCCAATACCAAAATCAGACAAGGACACTACAAGCAAAGAAAATTACAGGTCAGTATCTCTGATGAATACAGATGCAAAAGTTCTCAAAAAGTTTTAGCAAAGTGAATTCAACAATGTGCTATAAGGATCACTCACCAATTGGGACTTATTCCAGGGATGCAAGGATGATTTAATATACAATTTCAATGGCTGAAATACACCACAGGAACAAACTGAAGGATAAAATCATACGATCATCTCAACAGATGCAAGAAAAGCATTTGACAAAATCCAGCATCCATTCATGATACAAACTCTCAACAAAGTGGGTATAGAAGGGATGTACTTCAACAGAATAAAGGCCACATACGACAAGCCCACAGCTAATTTCATACTCAATGGTGAAAAACTGAAAGCTTTTTCTCTAAGATCTGGTACAAGACAAGGATGCCCACTTTCACCACTTTTATTCAAAATAGTACCGGGAGTCCTAGCCAGAGCAATTAGGCAAGGAAAAGGAACAAAAGGCATTCACTCAGGGGCGCCTGGGTGGCTCAGTTGGTTAAGCGACTGCCTTCGGCTCAGGTCATGATCCTGGAGTCCCGGGATCGAGTCCCGCATCGGGCTCCCTGCTCAGCAGGGAGTCTGCTTCTCCCGCTGACCCTCTTCCCTCTCATGCTATCTCTCTCTGTCTCTCAAATAAATAAATAAAATCTTTAAAAAAAAAAAAAGGCATTCACTCAGAAGGAAAACAATAAAACTATGTTTGTAGATGACATATTATATGTAGAAAATCCTAAAGACTCCACCAAAAAATCTATTAGAATAAATGAATTAATAAGTAAACAAATTAAGTAAAGTTGCAGGATACAAAATCAATATTCAAAAATCAGTTGCATTCCTTTTTTTATTTTAAAGATTTTTATTTATTTTTTGACAGAGAGAGACAGCAAGAGAGAACACAAGCAGGGGGAGGGGCAGAGGGAGAAGCACGTTTCCCACTGAGCTGGGAGCCCGATGTGGGGCTCAATTCCAGGACCCTGAGATGAAAACCTGAGCTGAAGGCAGATGCTTAGTGGCTGAATCACCCAGGTGCCCCCCCCTTTTTAAGTTTATTTATTTTTAGTAATCTCTACACTCAAGGTGGAGCTCAAATTCATGACCCCAAGATCAAGAGTTGCTTGCTCTTCCAACTGAGCCAGCCAGGTGACCCCAAAGATCAGTTGCACTTGTATACATTAATAATGAAGTGTCAGAAACAGAAATTAAGAAAACAATCCCATTTATATTTGCACTATTACACACTAATGAAAGAAATTGAACACACAAATGGGAAGATAGCCTGTGCTCACAGATTAGAGGAATATTGTTAAAATGTCCATACTACCCAAAGTAATCTACAGACTCAATGCAATCCCTTTCAAAATTCCAATGGCAGTTTTCACAGAAATAAAATAAAACAACCCCAAAATTTGTATGAAACCACAAAAGACCCAGAGTAGCCAAAGCAATCTTGACAAAGGTGAACAACGCTGAAGGCATCACACTTCCTGATTCCAAAGAACATTACAAAGCTATAGTAATCAAAACAGTATGGAATTAACTTAAAAACAAACACATAGATCACTAGAAAAGAATAGAGAGCCCAGAAAGAAACTCACACTTATATGGCCAATTAATTTAAGACAATGGAGCCAAAAATATACAATGGGGAAAGGACAGTCTTTTCAGTAAATAGTGTTGGGAAAATTAGATGGCCACATGCAAAAGATGAAACTGGACCCCTATCTTACACCATACAGACAGATCAACTGAAAATGGATTAAAGGATTTGAATAAAGGATTCAAAAACCATAAAACACCTAGAGAAAACACAGGGAGATAGGCTCCTTAACACTGGTCCTGGCAATGATTTTTTTTTTTGATAGGACACCATGGCAAAGGCAAAGGTAATGAAAGCAAATAAACAAGTGGGATTCTATCAAACTAAACAGCTTCTGTATAGCAAAGGAAACCATCAAAAAAAACGAAAAGGTAACCTACCCAAAGGGAGAAAATATTTATGAATTCTATATGTGATAAGGGGTTAATATCCAAAATATATAAGGACTCCTACAACTCAACAGAAAAGAATCTGATTAAAAAATGGGCAGAGTATCTGAATAGATATATTTTCAAGACAACCTACTGATGGCCAACAGGTACAATGAAAAGGTATTCAACATCGCTAATGATCAGAAAAATGCAAATCAAAACCCCAATGAGGTATCACTTCATAAATGTTAGAAAGCCTGTATCTTTTTTTTTTTTTTAAGTAGGCTCTACGCCCAATGTGGGGCTTAAACTCATGTCCCTGAGATCAAGGGTCACATGCTCTACCAACTAAGCCAACCAGGTGCCCAGAAAGCCTATCATCAAGAAGATAAAAGATACTAAGTATTGGTGAGGATGTGATGAAGAGGGAACCCATGTGCACTGTTTAGGGGAATGTAAATTGGTATAGTCACTATGGAGAGTCCTCAAAAATTAAAAATAGAACAATTATATGATCCAGCAATTCCACTTCTGGGTATTAATCTAAAGGAGACAACCAATATCTTGAAAAAATATCTGCATCCCCCAGGTTTACTGCAGCATTATTATAATAGCCAAGACATGGAAACAGTGTCCACTGTTGGTTGACACTTAGTCCACATTAAGTGTCCACTGATGGTTGAATAAAGAAAATGTGGGAAATACACATACATACACACACACACACACACACACACACACAAACACACCCTGAAATATTAGTCAGCCATTTAAAAAGAAGGAAATCCTCCCATGTGCAACAACACAGATGGACCTTGAGGGTGCTAAGTGAAATAAGACACAGAAAGACAAATACTGTATAATCTTATTTATATGCGGAATATTTTTAAAGCCCCAAAGTAACAGATATGGAGAAAAGATTGGTAGTTGCTAGAGGCAGGGGGGAGAAGCAGTGGGTGACAGTGGTGAAATGATGCCAGCTTTCAGTTATAAGATAAATAAATTCTGGGAATGTATACTGCATGATGACATAGTTAACAATACTGTATTGTATAGTTGGAAATTTATAAGTTGCTAAGAGAGAGTAGATCTTGAAAGTTCTCATCACAGGAAAAAAATTGTAACTATGTATGGTGATGGATATTAACTAAACTTATTGTGGTAATCATTTTGCAACACGTATATATATCAGATCATTATGTTGTATACCTGAAATGAATACAATTTTATGTGTCAATTATATTTCAATTTTTAAAAAAATAATTCAAGGGTGCCTGGGTGGCTCAGATGGTTGAGCATCTGCCTTCGGCTCAGGTCATGATCCCAGGGTCCTGGGATCGAGTCCCGCATCGGGCTCCCTGTTCCTTGGGAGCCTAATTCTCCCTCTGCTTCTCTCTCTCTCTCTCTCTCTCTCTTTCTCTCTCCCTCTCTCTCTCTCCTCCTCTGTCTCTCATGAATAAATAAATAAAATCTTTAAAAAAATAAAAAATAAAAAATTCAATAGTTAAAATGGAAAAATAAAAGAAGGGACTAAGGGTACAGCTGTTTCACAGATGTGGCAAAAATCAATACTGTAAATGATAAATATAAGAAATCTGTGTACTCCAATGTGTAATGAGCAAACAGTTGTCCTGTCTTCTTCATATCCCATCCAGGACACTAATTTTTTAGAGAATGAAAGACAAATGATTATAAAAACAGTATTGGATTATCTAGCTAGAATTACTATTGCTTGCTTTTGTTATTATCTAAAACTGGGACTAAGATTTCCTTTTCTCTGGCACATTAAAAATAAATTAGAAAAACATAAAATAAAAACCATCTTTTCCCCTTTAAAAAAGAAGAAATTATATATAAAATATATCTCACATCCATCAAAATCAATGAAAACTGAACACAAGCAAAGAAGATCTGTGTATTCTTTGAAACAATAAGAAATACTTATTTTGGCCACTAGTTAACTAAATAAGTACTAAAAAACTAGGTCCTCTAGAAATCTGAAAAGAAAATTCAGTTTTTGTTCCTGCTCATATTCATATATTTCTATTACTTACGGTACTTTTATTAGATTGCATATTGTGAAAATTTAATGTGTGTATATGGGAGGGGGATAGTAATTGGTAGAAAAAGCAAAGAGAGATGATGAATGACTCAGGAAACCTACAATGCAAAGGAGAACAAGAAAAACAGAAAAGATGAAAAAGTACTTAGAGAAACAATACAAACACTAATTCTACAGAGCTCACGTGACGTCAAAATGATAGAGCACTGATCATACTGTCTTTAAAGTTTCCTGGGGCGCCTGGGTGGCTCAGTCGGTTAAGCGTCTGCCTTCAGCTCAGGTCGTGATCTCAGGGTCCTGGGATCAAGCCCCGCTTTGGGCTCCCTGCTCTGCGGGAAGCCTGCTTCTCCCTCTCCCACTCCCCCTGCTTGTCTTCCCTCTCTCACTGTGTCTCTGTCAAATAAATAAATAAAATCTTTAAAAAAATAAAAAAAAGTTTCCTGAGCCACAGTTTCTTCAGCTTTTCTATAAAATGGTGAAATAGTATCTATCACCATGATAAATAAGAGATAAAACTGATTATGGGAAAAATTATAGACCAAAGTTAAATTACACAGTAACTGTCAAAAGATTAAAAAAAACCTGAGACCCAATGAAATAAAGTATCTTGTCAGAATTCTTTGTTGACATTATGATGAGCTCAGTTATAGTGCAATCTTACAACTGAGGGGATATGAGGTTTTTGTTTTGTTTTGTTTTTAATTACAAAAAGAGAAAAGCAACATGTTAATATCAAGGAAGGAAGAGGGCTGTAAAGCAGGAAGAAGGGAAGGAAGGAAATGCAGTAAGAACTGAAAATTTATCAAATCTGTTTTGTAATGCCACCAATTAGTTTACCAAAGCCTCCTTCATAAGAGAGTAGCAATGGATAAGATTATTATTCCTAGGAGCACCTGACTGGCTCAGTTGTAGACCACACAACTCTTGATCTCGTGGTTGTGAGTTCAAGCCCCATGTTAGGTGTAGAGATTACTTAAAAATAAAATCTTAAAAAAATTACTACTCCTGAATGCTAGTTCTTAATCAACATATTCTTGTCTCCAGAAAATAAGAGGTAATTCTTCAGTTATTTACACTTGTAATGGTTATCTCCCTACGATTACTAATCTTAAAACTCAAAAATAATCTGTTAGACATAAAATATCTTGTGAGTAGTCTAGAAGGAAAGACAAGATGGAAGAACTAACGTTTCAGGAGGCTTTCTCAGGGGCTGATCATCAGCATTTGTTAACATTGTTAGATAAAAAGCAGAGAAGTATTTTTAGAAGTTCAGATAAGCATACAGTACTTTTTTCTTCCTTTACATAGTTCAGTCAAATTAAAATTGAAGTCCAAGTTACCCACATTTAAATTGACCAGTATCTGCTGCTTCCTTTTCCTCTATTTCTTTCTCCCTGCTTAGGTTTGTGTTGAAAAGAAACCATACGGAATATTACTCAGCCATAAAAAAAGAATGAAATTCGGACGCCTGGGTGGCTCAGTTGGTTAAGCATCTGCCTTTGGCTTAGATCATGATCCCAGTATCCTGGCATCTCGCATTGGGCTCCTTGCTCAGCGGGGAGTCCACTTCTCCCTCTGCCTGCCGCTTCCCCTGCTTGTGCTTCCTCGCTTTCTCACTCTCTCCCCGCCTGACAAATAAATAAATGTTTTAATTATCTGTCGGGGGAGAGACAGCGCACACACAAGCAGGGCGAGCGGCAGGCAGAGGGAGAGAGAGAAGCACGCTCCCCCCTGAGCAGGGAGCCTGATGTGGAACTCGATCCCAGGACCCCGGGATCATGACCTGAGCTGAAGGCAGACGCTCAACCGACCGAGCCACCCAGGTGTCCCAAATAAATAAATGCTTTAAAAAGAAAGAAAGAAAGAAATCTTGCTATTTGCAATGGCATGGATGGAGCTAGAGTATTATGCTAAGTGAAATAAGTCAGAGAAAGACAAATATGATTTCACTCATATGTGGAATTGAAGAAACAAATGAGCAAAGGGGGAAAATAAAGAGGCAAATCAAGAAACAGATTCTTAACTACAGAGAACAAACTAATGGTTACCAGACAGGAGAGGTGTAGGGAGATGAGTTAAATAGATGAAGGGGATTAAGGAGTGCACCTGTAGTGATGAGCACCAGGTGTTGTATGTAAGTGCTGAATCACTACATTGTATACCTGAAACTAATATTACACTGTGTGTTAACTAACTGGAATCTAAATAAAAACTTGAGGGGCACCGGGATGGCTTAGTCGGTTGGGCAAGTGACTCTGGATTTTAGCTCAGGTCATGATCTCAGGGTTGTGAGACTGAGCCCCATTTAGGGTTCTGCACTCAGCGGGGAATCTACGGAAGAGCGTGCTACTCTTGATCTCAGAGTCATGGGTTCAAGCCCCACACTGGGCGTAGAGATTACTAAAAAAAAAATAAGTAAACTTAAAAAAAAAAAAAGAAACCATATGGTATTTCTTAGGAAGGCAGGCAGGCATCCATTCTTATCAGTGCCTGCCTAGCCTCTATTTGAAATAAAAACAGACTCTGCAGTTCAAGAACAACAGTGCTCTAGACACTCAGGGAAAATGTCTGAGTATGCAAGATTTACTAGAAATGACACATTATACAAATCATGCACTTTACTTTTCTTCTCTCTTTTTCCAGTCTGAAGTCAGTATCTCCTCATGTGATCTCCTCATGTCTCACCAGAAAGGGTATTTACCAAGTTTTAGTTGGATGCTGGGGTAGAAAGTCACCCTTCATTTTTAGCACTTTATAATTGATTCTATTTTGGTTACAAGTAATTAATGAATAATGTTTATTTCCAAATTCAAACTGGAATTGAGAAAACAAAAAGCATATGACAACCTGCTATGTAAGTAAGACAACAATACTAGGTTCTGGATGGAAAAAAGTAAAAGTAGTTGAGATGAACTTCACTTAAACATCCAAAGCTATGAAAACAAAGTCAGTATGGAATTTACAAAACTACCAGGGACAGGAAACTTAAGAGACTGAAAACAAAGAATAAAGATAAATGGGATCTTCTCTATTATATAAGACATGTAAATAGTGGGATTCTTCCCTAAGATAGAACCAATTTTGCTTAACAAATTTATAAATGGTCCTGGCAAAAGGATCAAAGAGTTTAAGTTCCAAATTTATAGCTGAAATTAAAATTTTAAAGTAAGAAATGCCAAATTCATGACAATAAACTGAAAGATCATGTGAGCTTGATCAAGAAGAAATGCAACAATGTAGACCATAGTTAGATAACACATTTAGGGAAAAATTATTTAAATATAAAATGATGGGTTATAAGAGTTTTACATTATGAACAAAGAAAAGGGAACTGGGAGTAGTCTCCCAAGTAAATGGTTTATTGAAGTAAACAATTTATTAAAAACATCAGCAAAATGCATTGGCAAAAGGACAATAGTTGTAGAAATCTGAAAAAACATGAGTATAGTAATGCCCTTAGAAAATCATGTGCAGATCTGATAACTTCATAAGATATAAAAGAATTAGATAAAGAGTCATGGGGGAAAAAAAGGGATCAAAGACTTTTAGGGGCTGTTAGATATAAAAAGTAAATTGTTACTTTCTCTAGAAAGGCTGAAAAGGGAACCAACAGAAATCTATAGAGTTATGAAAAGAGGAAAGGGGAAGTGTTAAAACAATCTTATAATGCTAGAACAAGGGTGGCACCCTTTATAATGTGGGAGAGGCAAATTTAAAACCAACGAATGGCAGCACTACTTTAATAACAGGCTATGAACTTACTGAAGTTTTTACCTCAAGAAGTAGTAAACACACAAATTTTTATAGGTTTTGATTAGTTGATGCAGACCTTTATCAGGGAAGGAGACAGAGAAGTCTAGAGTACATGCATACTTTTGAGGGGAGCACTGAATTAATCACCATGCTCTCTTCCTGTTATCCTAGTGCTTGAGTTTAAAACCACTGCAGTCAGGTTTTTACATTTCCAAGACAGGAAAATGGGAAGAACACTCAACCAGGAGAAATTTCCTTAAATACTCAGTAAGAGAGAACTACAGATCTATAATGACAAACCGAACACCTTGGCTAATTAGAAACAAAAAATCTTTTGTGGGGCATCTGGGTAGCTCAGTCAGTTAAGCATCTGCTTCCAGCTCAGGTCAAGATCCCAGGGTCCTGGGAGGGCTGCCGAAGGGTCCGTGCTCGGAGGGGAGTTGGCGCTTCTTCCTCTCCCTCTGCCCCTCCCCTGTGCTCGACTCTTGTGCTCTCTCTCAAATAAATAAAATCTTAAAAACAACAACAACACCTTTTGTAATAGGAAATGAGCATAATAATTATTCTACTGTCCGCATGTCTGGCATTAAACTCTGATCTTCAGCCAAGACCCCTCGGCGCACTCAGCAGGTATAACAGAAGGTGAGTTTGTATTCCCATGTTGCTGATTTGCAAACTCATGAGCAAAACCATAGCATACATCGTCTCTTGGTCCACGTTTCAATGAAAGAGGCCTTTCCAAAGGCATTTTACAAAAGGTGTTTGAAAGATAGCCTGAAAAAAAATCTTTAAATTAGTTTAACAAAGGTAACCTAATGCCTACCCACTGCTAATTTTTCCCCCATATCTGTATAGGTGTGCTAATGAAAAAAACAAAGCAGACAGAAAACAAAACTATATTCTACTCCAATATCCAAAGCAAACTAACAAGAAAAATCTTAAACATTTATGACTTACTATGCTTTGCTAATGACTAGGCTACATTAACCTCTTATTTTCATTTTAAAATCTAGATTCAATGACAAGTGCTCTTTCATCAAAAGAAAATTTTTTTCTATTTTAATGTGACCATTGAGAGTTAGTAAGCATTGCTAGAATGTAACAATTTCAAACTTCCACTATTCTGTATTCTTTCCTGTGACGAATAACTAGCTCAATATTTTCTACCACTTGTTTTCTCGAAATTTATTTTGTTACCAAAAAAGTAAGCAGAATAAAAATGATTTTTAGGAGGTTGGATTTAAATGTATTCATTAAATTTATTTTTAAAAGAAAAGTCTGGCTGAGATGACATGGTTAAATACAGAAATGCACATGTAAAAACAAATGGATTCAGGAATGCACAATGAGTAGATAAGTTTCCCAGTGGCCATTCATTCAGGAACTTGAATCAAGCCGCAATGACTGTCAGTTAGTTAATACTACTATAAAAATGGGTTAAAGAAATAGAGAAGACTCAGAAAACAAATAAGGATTAAAAGTCTGGGAGTGGGATGGTGAGAAAAGAGTTCAAAGTAAAGTAAAAGTTTCCTGAGAAAGCAAATGAGGCATTAAGAATTCCATATAAAACATGCTAAGTGTGTGTGCTTACAAACTACAACTATAGAACTATTTCAAGTGCTACCTTTTCTCATTGAGCCTAATGCAAGTGACCTTTGTATACCAAAGTTAAATGTGCTAGCAGTCGCAATATCCTGCAAAGGAATCCTTCAAAAGAGACCACTTAAAATTGCTTAATCTTGATGGTACTTTGTGGTAAAATCATGAGCCAGCCTGAAAGAAGATCTAGCAGGCCTGTCTCAAACTAAAGTTGTTGGGTGTGGTTGATTCTGAAAAAGAGAAACTACAGTCAACCCTGGTAGCTCTGACACGCCTTTAAATGATAAAGAAATGTGTTTAACATGTGTCTCTACTGTTCATTATGGTAAAGTTGATCAGTTTAACCCCTTGCAAACAAGGAAAAGATCTTGAGAGCAGGAAGCTTTTCTGTGGAAGTCCTGACGCAACACAAACCATAGCTGTTACTGCAAAGCTTAATGCAAACCCTCTAGAGTCCACGTTGACAAATTCTTTAACAAGCCCTGTGGTTACAGGGAAGCTGGTTTCACTCTGACTCACTCCTACTCGAACAGTTTACTGGAAATGAAGGGGAGGGGGAATTTTCAGAGAAGTCATGTGATGGCCAGACAAACCACAGCCAGTAAAGGTTCGACAGAGTCAAAAACAGGTCCCAGCAACAACTGACACCCAGAGTGTTCAACTGGCACTAAAGTATACGAAAATAGTCCTGTTGGCTTTCAAGTCATCCACACCATGAACTCTTTCATAAATCTCTGTATGTAAAGGAACAGACAGTTCACAGGGGGAAAAACCAGCAGGCATTGATATGGTATGGGCAACTACAAACACTTCACAGGAAAATGTGCTTAACAGAGAATAGCATCAAAGGAATGTTAAAGCACTTTAGTGAGTGTATAAATAATCATTATTAAATGCTTTCCCAAAGTCTCTAACTCAAATGTTCAAACACATATTCTATCATCACCAAAAGAGTGTCAAAAGAACCTTTAATTATCATCTTGCACTTTGGGGGATGTTCACTGGGTAATCTAGTCTACTGCATAAAGAGAAATGTACCAGCCATAAGAATGTGTTTTCACTAAAAAAATAAGTAAATAAGCTGAAATTTCTGAATAGGAAAGGATCTTATTAACCTAAAAAAAAAGTTTTTTGGGCCTTAAATAATATTTAATACCAACTAGTAAGATAAAAGATATTAGCATTTATTTTTTTATTTTTATTTTTTTAAGATTTTATTTATTTGACAGAGAGAGACACAGTGAGAGAGGGAACACAAGTAGGGGGAGTGGGAGAGGAAGAAGCAGGCTTCCCGCGGAGCAGGGAGCCCGATGCAGGGCTCAATCCCAGGACCCTGGGACCATGACCCGAGCCAAAGGCAGACACTTAACAACTGAGCCATCCAGGCGCCCCAAGATATTAGCATTTAAACTTAATTTGGGGGTTTAGCTTCAAAAAATCAGATTAAGTGGCAAATATTAATCAATGTACATACTGCAGTCCTAAACAGAAGCTAAAAACATGATCCCTTAAAATAAGATTAAATCCAGAAATTATAAAACTGCCTTTGAGGAAATACTTAACCTAAGATGGTGTACAGACTCATGATTTACACTCAACAGAAAAGCTAATCAATATAATAACGGAGGAAAAAAACTGCATTCTCTTAACAGATAAAGTTTTAAGAAAATTAAATTTCTTACTTCTACCTTAATTATCAATTTCCTTTAGGAATAATAAGAAACAGTAAATTTCACACAGTCAGCAACCTCCTATTTTGGGTAAAAGAATCCAAGTAGCTAGGTCACTTGGACAGATGGTGTTTAGGAAAGCAAACTTATTCAAACCATATTCTTCCAAGTAAATATGTACAACATTCTTGCTCTATTGTGTAAGCTTTAAACACAAAAATACCACAACCACCCCCATGCTCCCATTTCCTATTGCTCTAATCTTTTATGATACATCAAGTGAATAGGTTACTTTATTTTTCAAACTTTTTTTTCCTAATGTTTCTAATTTTCCTCTTTGGCTATGTGGCCTACAGAATAAACAAGCTGCTACAAGAAATTCCAGGTTGTTTCTAAAATACGGAATTTTATGAATCTTCTTTTACTTAATGTGAATTGAAAATTTATAAGTCATTTAGCTACTGATGTTTCCTATATTCAAGTGTTGTTCTCAGATGACTATTAAAGATGCAGAACAATTCAGTCTTTCTTATATAAATGACCTGTGTTCACTGCAGTTTACATTTTACTTGGTAGTGGAGACTATTAAGTGAACGTGTTTCATGTAACGTACATTTTCTCTCTCGATATGTCTTAGTTTATTCAAATTATCTACCACATGAGTAGTATGTGCAAGACCAGGCAGGTGTTGTTGCAAATAATTTTTGTGGTCTCCTCTCAAGGAGTTTATAGACTCCTGGGAGAGATAGGAAAAGTCCATAAATAGTTTTATTTTTAAAAAATACTTTTAATTTTTATTTTATTCTATTTTTTAAAAGGAAACTCTATTCCCAATGTGGGGCTTGAGCTCACCAGCCCAAGATCAAGAGTCACATGCTTTACCAACTGAACTAGCCAGGTACCCCAGAAAGTGCATAAAGTTTTAAATGAAGGTAGAAGATGACACAAGAAAGTTATAGCAAGAAACAATTTCTGGGGATTAGGAAGATTTTTGAGCAGCAAAGTTTCATGACCAGAGGTATTTTTTCAGAAAGTTATTTTTGTTGCTTTGTTCAGGAAATAGATTGGAGAGGAAAAACTAGTAAAGAGGAGACCTATTAGGAAGCCACTGGAAATGTTCAGGGAAGAGGTTGGTAAAGATCTGAACCAGAGAGGGCAGATATGAAGATATTGAGGAGGTAGAGTCAACAGGCTTTGAAGAATGGATATGGGAAGCAAGGAGGGAGGCAGATGACTCAGTTTTGACTGTGACTATGAGGATGGTGACATCATTAACAGAAATCAGGAACAAAGAAGAAAAAGAGTATCATAAAGAGAACAATTAAACTTCGCATGAGGGGTGCCTTGGTGGCTCAGTTAAGCGTCTGACTCTTGATTTTGGCTCAGGTTATGATCTCAGGGTCATGAGACTGAGCCCCACGTTGGGCTCCCCACTCAGCACAGAGTCTGCTTGAGATTCTCTCCTTCTCCTTCTGCCCCTCCCTCTGCTTGCACGTGGACATGCTCTCTCTTTAAATAAAATCATAAAAAAAAACCCTTGCATGAAATAGTCCATCAAGCACATAAACAGCTATCTAGACTTATATTGTATAAATTATGCTAGAATAGTTCAAGGTCATAGGAAGCTAAATTTATTCACGTCTACCTCCCACAGACATCTAGTGAAAACGTGATAGAAAGCCAAGAACAAAAGGAAGTTGGTTTAGTGGAAAAATACTGCCTAATCTCAGTACTGTACTCATGAAAATAAATGAGGTACCATAAAGAATCCAAATTAAAATAAATGTATTAGTAATCTCTTATTCTCCTCAAAATATCTATGGTACAAAATCCAACCATTAGTCAAAACTAGAATTTACACAAATACTTGGCTGTAAAATTGCTACCTGGTAACAATTTCCTAGTAAAAGCATATACACCCTTTAACCTAGTTGGAGAGCACATGATAAAGCAATGAGAGCCAAGTATTTTTTTTTCACTCTTCCTGCTGATAAATTTATTCTATCAAAGGGCTTTACCTAAATGAATAAAAAACACATTTTCTACCTCAGTCTCAGGCAATCTTAAAATTTAAATACCCACTCATGTTATTCATTTTACTTAATTTCCTGTTTTAGCTACAGTTGATCCAACTTTTCTATATTTTAGTGCTCCTATCAAATTGGGGGTTTTACAAAATACATGTATCTGTGAGGAAATTCCAGCACCAAAGTCAGATAAACTTCTGGATCCTTGTGAAACTGAATATTATAAAAACTTTTAAATCACAAAGATATAACTAAAAGATGTCAATAAAGTTACAGCTTAATAAATAAAAACATAGTATCTTTTTATATACCAATAACTATTTACAAAAATATAATATGCAATTTATAACAATAAACTGTAAGACAAAACTAACATATTGATATCACTGGGAAAATGCTGGAATGTCACATAAATAGCTAGTTACCTAAAGGTGAGAAAGTTAGATTTCTACATTATATGATAGATAAAAATATTTTAATAAATAAAGATGGAAGAATCAAACCATAAATATTCTAAAAGGAAATATGGCTAATATTCACTACATAATCATAAGGGTTCAGTAAGATAATTTTAGGCATTACTCCAAAAGGGAAAGTCTAAGAAATTAGAATTTTTTAAAAAGTAAACTTGTTTATCCAAGAAGTAAAACGTAATAAAAACACACAATAAACAATATGGAAAAAAATAGAAGCATATAACAAAAGAAATCTCCTTAAAAATGTCAATCAATAAGAAAGTGAGAAATATACTAAATATAAAAAACGGGTAAATGAACCAGTTAGATGAAGTTTTTTTCTTTCTTTTTTTTGTTTATCTATATTTTCAACATGTTATACAATGAACATACTTTGTAACCAGAAAGAAAGTTGTTATAAAAAGCAAAGATATGGAAAATATTTGATGACACTGAAAATTTTTTGTTCCTAGGATGTTTTTATATCCAAAACAAGTCACAAAGCAATATACAATTCACTCTTATAGATGCTTCTAGAAAAACAGACTGAAGGATAGAGGAATTATTTTTAAATACACACATAAATTTTCCACAATGACCTGTGTCACTTCGTAGTAACACAGTTTTAAAAATCAGTATCAAATGTCTATGACATACATGTGAAAAAGGAACTTCAGACTAATATTTACGGTATGATTCTAGTTATTTTTAAAAGTTATATATGCAAAGAACACAGTCTAAAATGTGGTGATTATTATCCCTCTCTGGGAAGTAGGTATGTGGGCTTTTACTACTTCCGGAATGTTCCAGTCCTATTACTTTAAGCATTTATGTAATTTTAAAATATGCAAATTTGGAAAAATAACAGAAGCAAAGAGCCTAAAACAAATTTGTTACTGAAAAGATAAATATTTTTAAGATCACTATTTACAAATAAAATGACAAAAAATCCTTGTAAATTGTTATAAATTTATTTGCATAGTGAAAGCCTTAAAAACAAAAACAAGAATTTGTCACAAAAGTGTATCAAAACAGCTGATTAATCTTACTTGGACACAGTAATAGTAATAGTAATAGTCCACAGAGTTAGCAAGAACAAACAAAACAAAAACTTATTTTTGCTATGCCACAGTTAGAAACTCTTCTTTGAATAATGAATTAAAACATGAGGACTCTCTCAGATAATTTGTAATGTGGAAAACTGGCAACAGTCCCCTCCCCAACTATTGTACCCCCACGCCATAATCGCAAAATAAATAAGTTATAACCCTCACAAAAACCCCTCGTCTAAATCTGGGAAAAAGTATACAGGGATAAATATACCCACATACGCTAAAATCTATAATAAGCCACAAAACTGATGAAAACTTGTAAAAAAAACAAAACAAAACATTGAAAGGCTATAAAGAAAGAAAAATCAAATCAAGTATAGGGGAAAGAAAAAAATTTTTAATTGGTTCACTTTTTACTGCATTAAACTAGAGGAAAATGTTGCTATGTTGTAGTACAGTAAGCAGAGTACTAATCTTGATGGCAGAAAATTGTGTTGGGGGACACCTGGGTGTCTCAGTTGGTTAAGCATCTGCCTTCGGTTCAGGTCATGATCCCAACGTCCTGGGATCAAGTCCTGCATTGGGCTCCTTGCTCAGCGGGGAGCCTGCTTCTCCCTCTGCCTGCCGCTCCCCCTGCTTGTGCTCTCTCTCTGACAAATAAAATCTTTTAAAAAAAAGAAAAGTAAATTGGGTTGGGTGCTGGCTCTGAGATTCACTGGCTGTGTGTTCTTGAATGTGCTTCCTGTCCAAATCAGGAAAAATATCCCTACTTCAGAGGGGTACTATGGTACTTCATTTAAGGGCCTTACATATAGTTTTATTGATCTCAGAAAGAAAATCAATAGTTGTCAGGGATGAATTAGTCTTTTATCATATTATTTCACTTAATTATTTTCTAGTGTGACTGCATAATTGGTTGATAGTACATATATCTGCAATTCTGGGTAAAAATTTTAAATGAAATGTTCATAAAGAATATAAAATTTCTGATTAAAGGACATGAAACAGAATGTCCACATTTTGCTTACTTGATTTTTCAATATAAGCAGATATAAAATTAGGGAATAAGAAATAGTTTACCCCAAAACAGTGATTGTAATTATTGGCTTTATACAATGAAAGCAGCCAAACCTCATAACCATCAGAATATTGTGTGCAGGCTGGTTTCCACGACTCAAAACAAACAAAGCTGAATTAGAGAAGATCCAGTCAAAAAGTAACTAAAATAATCAGGGCCATAACAGATGAACAAAAAAGATTATTGCCTTAATGGTAGAGAAAGATTAAGTACCTTCAAGACTCAAAAGTCTTCAAGAGCTCAAATCATATGTACAAGATGAAGCATAATTTACTTCATCAAATTCTAGAAGATCTGAGTTTTTAGAAGTTGAGCTTTTAGATGGTAACAAGTTTACAAAATGTATTATTTATAATCCTAGAATCAAAAACTTGCAAAGAATGAAATGAGTCATCCAGTTAGTATTTTACACAATGCAGGAAGTGCTGTGCATGGATCCCTGAAAGATATCAGAGAGAGAGATAAGGCATTCATTCTTTTTGAAATAGCAATTCCATTTGTACACAGTTAAAACTGATGGGCAGCTGGGTTTTTTTGTTTTGTTTTAATATTGAGCCTTGTGGGCCTCAGAAAATCTCTACCCACTAATTCTAAGACAAAGTTTATCTCTTCAGTTTCTCAGCATGACTATATTCTCTTGCCACAGGAGAGACAAGTTTTGGATATTTGATAAGTTCATCATTTCCCCCTTTCAAGGAAATATGTCTAAATTCTTTTCAACAACCTCTTACATTATATAAATTCAAGATCATTTACCATCCCATTCCCCTCCTATAAAGAAATTCTGGTTTGTCAATGTTCTATTTTATTAAAAATGATATCACAGGAAGGTTTCCATTTTAAGATAACCAAATAAGACCTTCATCCCTGTGGTAGATTAGAGTTGGCTGCAAATTCTTGCTTACTCCTAATTTTCCTCTCTGAATTTGGGCTAGCTTTAGTGACTTACTTGGCCAACAAAATGTGGCAAAGTGACTGGGATTTCTGAGGTTACATCATAAGAAACCTTGCATCTTCCACCTAAATTCGTTCTGAACACGTTTTTGGAACTCAGGTGCCATAATATGAGGAAGCCCAAGAATCTCCACGAAGAGTAACTTGAGGTCCCAAACTAACAGTTCAAATGAACTCCAAGCCAACAGCCAGAATCAATTTGTCAGTCATGTAAGTAAACCATCTTGAAAGTAAATTCTCCATTTTACAGTCAAACCACTTTGAGTAAATTTCATGTATGTGAGCACTATAAATGTTTTTGTTTTAAACCAGTAAATACTGAGGTAGTCTGTTACTCAAAATAGAGAGCTGGAACACCTCCTATCTTAACAATAACCCCCCAAAATAAAAAATATAAACATGAACTCTTTGATTAAATGACCATTAATGGGGGCGCCTGGGTGGCTCAGTTGTTAAGCGTCTGCCTTCGGCTCAGGTCATGACCCCATGGTCCTGGGATCGAGCCCCGCATTGGGCTCCCTGCTCCGCAGGAAGCCTGGTTCTCCCTCTCCCACTCCCCCTGCTTGTGTTCCCTCTCTCGCTGTGTCTCTTTCTGTCAAATAAATAAATAAAATCTTTAAAAAAAAAAAAAAAGAAAGTAATGAGCATTAATGAAGACAAGGGAAAAGCGAAGTGATCTGCATTACAGAACTCCAAAAAGGATCTTCAGCTGAACTGCAAAAGAGGCTGGGGGAAGGCCAAAACCAAGGAGACTGTATTTTACTTTTTAAGATTTATTTATTTTAGAAAGAGAGCAGAGTAGGGGGAGGGGCAGAGGAAGAAGGAGAGAGACGGAGAGAAGCAGACCCCTCACTGAGTGTGGAGCCTGACACGGGGCTCGATCTCACGACCCTGAGATCATGACCTGAGCCAAAATCAAGAGTCAGACACTTAACTGACTGAGCCACCCAGGTTCCCCGAGGAGACTGCATAAGTAGACTCCTAGGTCCCACCCCTACTTAGCACAGACAACTTCCCTTAGCCCCATAAAAGATATCAAGTGTAGTCTCTAGACAAAGTGAACCAAAGGCTCTGGGCTCAGGACATGTTTATGCAGGTATCCATAGTCTGAGCACAAGTGAGTTAAATGATAAGTCTATATGGTAAATGGCGATCTCTAACCCCACTTCTGTAGCCTAGCTTTACAATGTCAGCAACAAAGTTTATATTCCCCAAGCAAGAAATTGGAGGATCCATCACTTAGAGAAAATGAATTATTCCAAATGAAAGAGACACAGAAACTGATACTTGGAGGTTCCAATAAATAAGACAGCCTGCCACTTCTACAATTTGCCTCCGCACACAGAGCTTCCATTCAGCTTTTATGTGCCTTATTCTTACACAGAAGCAGAAAAATAAGGATCACCAGGCTTGGAGGAAAGCTTCCAAGAGGAAGCAGAACAATGGAAAAAATCATGCCTGGAGTAACAGAAAACCTGAAGAAGTGAAGTATCTTCAAAAACATAAGAAACCTGGGTGGCTCAGTTGGTTTAGTGTCTGACTCTTGATTTTGGCTCAGGTCATGATCCCAGGGTTGTGAGACTGAGTCCTGTGTCAGGCTCCATGCTCAGCAGCAAGGCTGCTTGAGATTCTCTCTCTCCTTCTCCTTCTGCCCCTTCCCTCCGTGCTCACACTCATGTGCATGCTCTCTCTCTCTCTCTCTCTAAAATAAACAAATCTTAAAAAAAAAAAAAAGATAAGAAACTGGGACACCTGGGTGGCTCAGTCGGTTAAGCTTCTGCCTTCAGCTCAGGTCATGATCCCAGGGTCCTGGGATCGAGTCCCATACAGGGCTCCTTCCCCAGCAGGGGAGCCTACTTCTCCCTCTGCCTGCCGTTTCCCCTGCTTGTGCTCTCTCTCACTCTGATAAATAAATAAAATCTTTAAAAAAAAAAAAGATAAGAAACCATTTCTTGGAAATATAATGCAAATCACTTTTTGAAAATAAATATGACAGTAGAAAAACATTTTAATATTAGAGTTAGAAGATAAAGTTGAGGAAATTGCATACAAAGTAGGATGTGATAAATATTAGGAACAAAATGATAAAAAAAATTAAGAGGAATAAAATCTTAAAGACCCATACCTCAGATAATGAATCTAACAGTATCTAGAAAAGAAAATAAGACAACCAAAAAAGACTACCTATGAAGAAGAGTCAGGATAGCATTAGCCCCATCAATATCAATACCAGAGGTCTGAAGACGACTGAGCAATGACTTCCAAATTCTAAGTTAAAAAATGATGTTCAATTTAGTATACTACATTCAGTTAATTAAGTGTGAATGAAGGACACAGCATTTTCAGAATTTCCAAATCTACTCATTCTTTCTCAGGAAGCTACGGTAGAATGTATTCAACCAAAATGAAGGAGTAAATCGAGAAAGAAGAAAACAAGGGGTGCCTGGCTGGCTCAGTCAATAGAGTATGCAACTCTTTTTTTTTTTTTTTTTTTTTTAATTTTTAAAGATTTTATTTATTTATTTGAGAGAGAGAGAGAGAATGAGAGATAGCGCGAGAGGGAAGAGGGTCAGAGGGAGAAGCAGACTCCCTGCTGAGCAGGAAGCCCGATGCGGGACTCGATCCCGGGACTCCAGGATCATGACCTGAGCCGAAGGCAGTCGCCCAACCAACTGAGCCACCCAGGCGCCCGAGTATGCAACTCTTGATCTTAGGGTCATTGAGCTTGAGTCCCATGTTGGGGGTAGAGATTACTGAAAAAAATAAAAACAAACAAAAACAAAAGAAAGAAGAGATCCAAATGGAAAAAGAAGCAATTGTGCAGGGGGAATCCAAGAGAATACAGTCCAGATTGCAGTGCAGGGGGGAGGGTGGGAGCTCCTGAGTGAGGACTCCCAAGAAAGAAAATAGAATTGATAATAGTTTATAGGCGTTACCAAGTGGAAAGTGATATAGAAAGGTGTTTTACAGAGCTGGTAGAAGGGAAAGAAGGGAGGGGTGCCTGGGTGGCTCAGTCATTAATTGTCTGCCTTTGGCTCAGGTCATGATCCCAGGGTTCCGGGATCGAGCCCAGCATCGGGCTCCCTGCTCGGCGAGAAGCCTGCTTCTCCCTCTGACCACTCCCCCTGCTTGTGTTCCCTCTCTGGCTGTCTTTTTCTCTGTCAAATAAATAAAAAAATGTTAAAAAAAAGTTAAAAAAAAAAAAAGATGGGAGAAGGGATTGAAAAAAACTATGACTTCCGAAACAAAAAGTTAAAAAAAAAAAAAAAGGAAAACAACGACAATATATTAGTTGACTTAACAGAGAACAATACTTATACCTGTTTGGCATCCAAATACAGCATAAAAATTTAAAACTACAAGCATCCTAGACTTGTTCTACTTTAGCTTGCTGATTTTATATAGATGAAAAAAGTTTTTGAGATGTTAAATGACATACATTACAATTCCAGATGTTATCGGTTGTTGCTACTGAAGATCCTCAGCCATTTAGTCTATGGATGGACATGGTTTCAGTAGTTGGAATATACCAATAATGCTGGCATTCTGAGATCTGGTTCTAGCTCTACTTCTAAGTGTGTAACATTAGGGAGGCGGCAACTTCTAGATCTGAAGTTTTCTATAAAATTAGAATAGTACCTTTCCATACTACTTTAGTTAACACAACGGTCAAATTAGATACTGGGGGGTGCCTGGGTGGCTCAGTCATTAGGCGTCTGCTTTCGGCTCAGGTCATGATCCCAGGGTACTGGGATCTGGCCCGCATTGGGCTCCCTGCTCTGCGGGAAGCCTGCTTCTCCCTCTCCCTCTGCTGCTCCCCCTGTTTGTGCACTCTCTCTCTGTCAAATAAATAAATAAAATCTTTAAAAAAAACTTTGTGAAGGCTTTAAAAAACAAAACAAATTAGATACTGGGTTTTAAAACACATTAAAAGTAATTAAAAAGTTGTTTATATTAGTAAAAATTATTAGCATTAATATAAGCATTATGATGTGAGGAGAAGAGACACAGTATCTGGTTGATAGATAAGGCAAAGCAAATACCAAGGCCAAGTTGTCTCTTTCCACACAGAGCAGATGCTCATAGCTCTTTGATTCATTTGTTTTATATTTGGTTATTTGGCTATTCTATATTCATATTTGAAAGTTTTATTTTCAATTAAAAACCATTAACTATCCTTAGTGGATTTCCACCTAATAATGCTTTTTTAAAAAGCCCATCTGTCATTAAAATATGTTTTCTGGGGCGCCTGGGTGGCTCAGCTGGTTAAATGTCTGCCTTTGGCTCAGGTCATGATCTAAGGGTCCTAGGATTGACCCCCGCGTCGGGCTCCCTGCTCAGTGGGGAGCCTGCTTCTCCCTCTCTGTCCACTACTCCCCGTGCTTGTGCTCTCTCACCCTCTAATAAATAAAAATTTTAAATAAATAAATAAATAAATAAATATATATATACGTATTTTCTTCCATTGAGGGTAATGGTTTTTTGAGTCTCAGATTCCACTGAGAAGAAAACTATGAACTCATTCTTCATAAAAATGTGTGTGTGTGGAGTGGTTGCAACTTCCGGGGGGATTTGTACGCCTGGTGTGGGAGCTACGGGCTCAGAGACAGTGCTTGGAGTAGTGGGTGCGCCAACATGTCCCGTGGTTCCAGCGCTGGTTTTGACCACCACATTACCATTTTTTCACTCGAGGGCCGGCTCTACCAAGTAGAATATGCTTTTAAGGCTATTAACCAGGGTGGCCTTACATCGGTAGCTGTCAGAGGGAAAGACTGTGCAGTAATTGTCACACAGAAGAAAGTACCTGACAAATTATTGGATTCCAGCACAGTGACTCACTTACTCAAGATAACTGAAAACATTGGCTGTGTGATGACAGGAAATGACAGCTGACAGCAGATCCCAGGTACAGAGGGCACACTATGAGGCAGCTAATTGGAAATACAAGTATGGCTATGAGATTCCTGTGGACATGCTGTGCAAAAGAATTGCTGATATTTCTCAGGTCTACATACAGAATGCTGAAATGAGGCCTCTTGGTTGTTCTATGATTTTAATTGGTATCGATGAAGAACAAGGCCCTCAGGTGTACAAGTGTGATCCTGCAGGTTATTACTGTGGGTTTAAAGCCACTGCAGTAGGAGTTAAACAGAGTCAACCAGCTTCCTTGAAAAAAAAGTGAAGAAAAATTTGATTGGACATTTGAACAGACAGTGGAAACTGCAATTACATGCCTATCTACTGTTCTGTCAATTGATTTTAAACCTTCAGAAATAGAAGTTGGAGTAGTTACAGTTGAAAATCCTAAATTCAGGATTCTTTCAGAAGCAGAGATTGATGTTCACCTTGTTGCTCTAGCAGAGAGAGACTAAACATTGTAGTTAGTTTACCAAATCCATGACGCCACTTGCCTGTGTGTTTGGTAGCAACAGACCAACATTATGGAGGCCCCTGGATTGAAAAAGGAACCTCTCCCACTCCTGCCCTGCCGCTGAAGTGGTTAGGACTCTGTATAAATAAAAACAGTGCTTTTGGAAAAAAAAAATGTGTGTGTGCTTATGTGGGCAATGCACTTACAAACACAAAACAAGACAATTTTTCAAACAATTTCATTTCATACGTTAATGAGCAAATCTGGGAAGGGAGATGTATTTTTTTTTTTAAAGATTTTTATTTATTTGACAGAGAGAGACACAGTGAGCGAGGGAACACAAGCAGGGGGAGTGGGAGAGGGAGAACCAGGCTTCCCACGGAGCAGGGAGCCCAATGTGGGGCTCGATCCCAGGACCCTGGGATCATGACATGAGCCTAAGGCAGACGCTTAACAAATGAACCACCCAGGTGCCCTGGGAGATGTATTTTATATATAATCTTTCAAAAATCTCTTTTAAATTTTATTTTTGTCTATGTTGATTGCTACTGTCATTCCCAAGATGGAGACTTAATCAGTTAATATTCTTAGGAATTTTCCTGCAAAGAATAAAAGATCTATTTTATAACATTAAGATATAGGTTGATATATAGTTTATACTCAGGTATAAAGGCCTCAGCCTTTACCTCCCCCCCCACTGTTAAAGGATAAGTTTATTGTAATTGTCCTTTCTTTCTTTAAAAAAAAAAAAGTATGTGTGTATATATACATATATAGATATAGATATATATTTTTTTCCCCCTAAAGTAATCTCTACGCCCAATGTGGGGCTCAAACTGATGATCAAGAATCACATGCTCTACTGACTGAGCCAGCCAGGTGTCCCAAAAAACTTTTTTTTTTAAGTAATCTCTACCCTCAATGTGGGGCTCAAACTCATGACCTTGAGCTCAAGAGCTGTATGCTCTACCAACTGAGCTGACCAGGCACCCTTGTAATTGTCCTTTCTTAATTAGGAGTTCCCCAATAATCTCCTCTAAACATGGTAAACTATTTTGATGTTATTCTCAAAAACTTATTCAGAAGTTTGACTGTTTTGGACTCACAGCCTGACCCACCTACTTGTCCCCCTTATTTAGTTAGTGGTCTGCTTGATAATACTTAAAAACACATAATGGACAAAGAAATGTTACCCTGGTTTCTGGTCAGGTGTTTCAGCTTAGTCTGAGCTGTCTTGTGGACTTTCTCTATCTCTCTATTCTAAAATCAAGATTATAATCACTTTTATATTTCAGTTTTTCTGAATATTCTATCCCAAACCATGTATTTTTATTTTTACACCGGCAGTTTTCTTCTTCAAAGTAACTATTAATAATTTCACCTTAGCCACAACTTCTTTAAGGATAATTCAAGTATTCTGTTTTGTTTTTCTTCCCTACTGTTCTTACTTGTGCAGTCTCTGCGTGTTCCAGCATTTCTTCGAATTCCTGATACTCGTCATCATCTGGTTCAGCACCTGAGAGGCGAGCTGCCCTGGCCATGAAATATGGAGGCAGCTCTCCAATTGCTGTACCGATACCCTATGTGCAAAACCAAAGACTCACATGAGATTCTGTTCCCAACACAGTGACACTAAACAGATCAAATCTGTATTTTTCTATATCACCAAAAGCATGTTAAGATGCATGCGTTAGGGAGGAAAGCATATATTGCATAATCAAGAGAACACAAGTGTGAATCCTGGTCCTAAAATACTGACCTATGCAATGCGAGGCAAGATAATATACACTGAACTCTTATACAGTACCTGGTGCATTACAGATATGAAACTCATGTTTTAAGTTCTCTAGCATCTCTACTTACACTGTTATTTTGCCAGCTTCCCCCCGCTTTTCAAATTTTCAAATGATTTGGTAATAAGTATTCACCAGTAGAACTGTTAGATAAAATACTAAAAAAAATTTTTTTCTAGGAATCGTCTGGTATTTAGGGTGTTGCTTTAATCTCAATACAACATGATTTTGTGCAGAGTTAAAACTTTTAACAAATCGTGGTCAGGAAGCCCCTTGAAAACTCAACATTAGGATGGATAAATTTTCACCACAGGAAAAATGTTTATTTCCTCAGGACATTGAGTGACTCATGTTTCAGTCACTTTGCGGATTCTTGTTTTTGAAGAGAATTTTTTTTCAATCAGCTTAGGACAAAAGGATGAAAACAAAGGTAAGAGAATCAGGAACTTGGTTTGGATTTAAAAGGCTTAAATACGAGATAATAATGTAAAAGGTACACAGTCTCTAGGAAAATTCTCAACTTTGAACCATCCTTCGCCTTGAGTCATAGTGAATGAAAAAGCTTTGGTAATTCTCAGAAGCAATTTTAGGTCTTTCTATTCACTCTGTACTATGACTTTGTCAGCAAATGCCTTGAAAAGAATCCCCAAGGAACATTATTAAATTCAAACATTTTGTGTTCACAGTGTTATATTCCGATGTGTGGAATCAACAATCTCCAAATGAAACTGCATTATTCACATGTGAAACAAGAGTTCTGAAAAAGAATATACTTAAGTGCCAAAAGAATCAGGCTATACTTAAAGAACACAGAGAGATGAGAGGGAAGAGAGACTATACATCGAAGGATATATGAATAAAACACAAATCATATTTTCCTAAACAAAAAAAAGTTAACATTAGTCAACTTTGGAGGATATGAGAGAACCAATTTATTATTTAAAAAACAGGTAAAAAAAGGGAAAGGATCCATTACTTACCCTGTCTTATCTATATGAAAGATATCTCAGGGTAACTAAATTGGTGAAAAGGAGGTTTCTCTTTATAAAAATATTCTAATCAATAACTAAAGAAAAAAATGATGTAACTGGAATACCCCCAGTTTTTTTTTTTTAAAGATTTTATTTATTTATTTGAGAGGGAGAGAATGAGAGACAGAGAGCACAAGAGGGAAGAGGGTCAGAGGGAGAAGCAGACTCCCCGCCGAGCAGGGAGCCCGATGTGGGACTCGATCCCGGGACTCCAGGATCATGACCTGAGCCGAAGGCAGTCGCTTAACCAACTGAGCCACCCAGGCGCCCCTGAAATACCCCCAGTTTATAACCCCTAATAAAATAATGAACTTGTTTAACAATGGTGCTGATATCACAAAAAGAAAGACAATCAGACATTATAATTCCTTGTGATAGAAATACACAAGACTATGAAGTGTATTCTTGTCAAAAAAAGTTTTTTTTCAAGCCTCTCAATCTAACTATCAACTCACAAGAAGCACAGGGAACAGAGAAACATATTTGAACTATGCCAACTGGGATACAATTAGTAAAATCCAGACTATGGGAAACTATATTTGACAAACAACTCAGTTTAACCACAAATAAATTTGAAACAAAAAACAAGGAAATAAACACAATCAGAAAAATCTGAACATGAATGGGGTAACTGATTTGAAGAGACTATTCCTAATTTTTCTTAGGTGTGATAATGTTTTTTAAGTCCTAAGACTGATACATTTACAGACGAAATGTGATATGTTATGTAGGATATGCTTCAAGATAATTGACAGCCAAGTGACAAAGGATATAGATAAATCATATTAGCGAGGAATTAATATTAGCTGAGGTTGGGTGATAATATATTAAATTAATTATATAATTCTCTATACTTAAATTTTTTCCCCTTACAAAAAATGGGAAGAAAAATTACTTGCAAAATTTTATTCAAAACATGAACTTCTCTTAAAACCTGTTAACTCAAATATTCAATAGTTCTGAAAGCAATCATATGATTCAAACTCATGACAAGTTTCCTTAAAGCTAAAAAGGAAGTAATAATGGACTGAAATGAAATCAAGAGCTACATACTATCTTATACTTGGTTGACGTATTTATTGTTAAAGTTTAATTCTGCTCATGTTTTCCCACATTATCAAGAAAAAAGAATGGTGATCACGAGTCAATACTCTGTTTTTTATGCTTATAAATAAATAAAAGAAATATAGTCATCCAGACAGGTCCCCCCAAACACATTATATTCTGGACATAAAAGCTTATTCAGTCATTTATCTCAAATTAGACACTGCAGTCCCATAATCTCACGATTCTTACAAAACAATTTTATAATTCTTGCAAAATCAAAACAAAAAACCAAAACAGAACTGGGGAACACTAAAAACTGTCAGCCTAGGTTTAATTAAGGGGAAGAAATAACTGGCTTCCTTATTGCAAAACAAAGAGACAAATGGTTTTTAGTCAAGAAATAATTCAGAAAGCTCTTCTAAAAACCATGTGCTCCATATCAATTGGTTACCCTGAAGTTCATGCTTCTTGAATTGGAAAAGAGTTTAACATGCACAAAATATGCAAAACCAAGAGGAATATATCTTCCTGGAATGTCAATTTTTTTTTTAAAGATTTTATTTATTTATTTGTGATAGAGAGACAGCGATTGATAGAGCAGGAACAGGGGAGCAGAGGAAGAGGGAGAAGCAGACTTCCCACTGAGCAGGGAGCTCAATGCGGAGCTCCATCCTAGGACCCTGGGATCAAGACTGAGCCTAAGACAGATGCTTACCCGACTGAGCCACCCAGGCACCCCTGGAGTGTCAATTTTATTCAAAGATTTGGGGGAGGAGAAAGATCCTGAATTCTTAAAAAGTTTTGTCAAGTGGATTCAAAAGCAAATCAGCAGCATTTTGCTTTTCCATGTTGGGAATCATAAGTTTAATGGTAAAAATCTGGAGAGCAGAAAATTTTACATAAGCTGACTCTCAGAAATTACAGTTTTGTATTATCTGTGTATTAATACTTTTTTAAAACAAAATCATTTTTCTATTAAATATTCCAATTACAAACATAAATCAGAGGTAAAGAGCAGAAGTTAGGAGGGTAAACCACTGAGAAATTCAGGGTTCTTACAGCAATGTTTAAAAAAACACAATTATACAATTCTAGTAGAATTATCAAGACTGTTTTGCAAATAAAAGAGAAGATTTGCTTCCAGTTTCTCTTGGGTCAGTTTTAAAATGGCTTTGGGAAGGAATGAAGTTCTGACATGTGCTACAACATGTACAAAACTTGAACGCATTACGCTAAGTGAAATAAGCCAGACACAGAAAAACAAGTGTTATATGATTCCATTTATATAGATTAGACATATTCAAAGTGGCAGAAAGTAGAATAGATATTATCCCCCTACTCTCTCTCTCTAAAATAAATAAATCAATCTTAAAAAAAACTGTTAAGATGGTAAAACTTACATTATGCATATATTACCACAATGAACACCCTCTAACCATGAACTTAACAAATAAATGACTTTAAAGGGTGATGCTCTTTATCTAAAAGTCAACACACATGCTCTTCTCTTCCCTGCCCTGCTGTCCCGCTTTACTCCTTATCATTCTTAGATTGGAACTGAAACATCGCTTCTTCATGGAAATCTTCCCTGAATCACAAATTAGGGAAAATTTTTGTGTTATACAGATTTCTCCTTCATATTTATATGTATAATTTTCCCATGATATTTACTTATACCTTTTTTTCATGATAATTATTTCCCTCACTAGAATGTAAAGCTCCATGAGGGTAAGAGACTGTTCAGTTTTGCTCACTCTGAATCTCCAGTGCTTGGATACATAACTGTTATTGGAATTCATGAGTGAAAAAAATTTTGAAGCCTTGCACTGGTGATACAGCCAAACTGTGGAAGATCAAAAGGTGCAAATGAAAAAAAGTAACTAACGATCAACAATATCAAACAATTCATTTTAGCGTGCTCCTAAGACCCATATGAACAAGTTGAAACTGAGGGTAACCCTGGTCTTTATGTTATAATTGAAAGTACTTGGTATTTTAATGATTTTACTGATTCAGTACATTTACAATGATAGTGAAGTCTGTAAAGACATTTTAGTTTGCTAAGTACAAATTAGATAAAAATTTCAAATAAGTTTTTAATCAAGCAAGACATTCTCTTGAAAAAAACATATGGATATGAACACAAACGGGACCACATTTGTGAAAGGTAAACCGTAAGAATCAAGGCCAACACATTCTAAATTAAGTTTCTCAACCTCAGTAGCATGGACTTTTTATGACTATATCCCATTTAACCATTTTAAAATATAAAACTAAGTGGCATTAATTGCATTCACAATATTGTGCAGCCATCACCACTATCTATCTCCAATATTTTTCATCACCCAAATGAACTCTGCACCTATTAAGCATTAACTTCTCATTCCCCACAACTCTGGTAACTTCTACTTCTTGTCTCTATGAATTTGACTCTTCTAGACAATTCACATAAATGGAATCATACAATATCTGTCTTTCTATCTAATGCCTTATTTCATTTAACATAATGTTTTCAAGGTTCATCCATATTGTGGCACGAATCAGAACTTCATTCCTTTTTATGGATGAATAATATTCCATTATATGTACATACTACATTTTGGGGGGGGGAGGGGCCTTTCTCTTTTAATCCCCTCCCTGCTCCAACTCTTAAAGAAGTACCCAGAAATCAAATGCAAGAAAGCTCAAAGAGCCAAGGCGAGCCAGCCCAAGATTAGCAGGCTCCCTCCTACGGGGGCTAACGTCTGGACGCTGGGGTCTCCACTCAAGAGTTTGGTAGTAAAAGCTGGTGCAGAATACGGTGGTTCCAGAGGCTAGCAGTAATCGGCCCAGAGGACTTTCTGCAATGGGGCACCCCTAACAGAGCCAGGCTGTGTAAGAAATGGTGTTTGTTGGTCTTGTCAAAGAGCTCCTTCCTGCAGGCATTCGGAAATGGCACCGTGCACCCCGCAGGAGACCAAGCCTAAGGCCCTGGCTCTGGACAAGATGCCCAAGCAGTGGAAAGCAGCCCCTGACCCGGCCATGGCAATGGATGGTCACCTATATTTTGTTTATCCATTTATCTGCTGAGGGACACTGGGTTGTTTCCACCTTTCTGAAAATGTGAATAATTCTGCTGAACATTGAAGTACAAGTACCTATACTTATACCTGAGTCCCAGTTTTCAGTTCTTTGTGGGTATTTACATAGGAGTGGAATTAGAGGAGGATCATATGGTAATTTTATGTTTAAGTTTTTGAAAATCCACAAAACTCTTTTCCCCAGCAGCTGAATCACTTTACATTCTCACCAACAATCTACAAGAATTCCAATTTCTCCACATCCTAACACTTGTTTTCTTTAAAAAAAAAAAAAAAAAGTAACAGCCATCCTAGTGTGTGTAAAGGGATATTTCCATGTGTTTTGGATTTGCACTTCCCCAAAGACTAAATGATGTTGAGAATCTATGCACTTACTGGCCATTTGTATATCTTCTTTGGAGAAAAGTCTATTCAAGTTCTCTGCCCATTTTTTAATTGGGTTGTTTGTCTTTTGTTGTTGAGTTGTAGAAGTTCTTCAAACATTCTGGATATTAAACCTTTATCAAATATATGATTTATGAACACTTCTTCCCATTCTGTGGATTGTCTTTTCACTCTCTTATTAGTGTTCTTTGATGTATAAGAGATTTTAATTTTAGTGAAGTTCAATTTATCTATTTTTTTTCTTGTTGCCTACGCTTTTGGGGTCATATTTAAGAAACCACTGCCAAATCCAACATCATGCAGATTTGTCTCTATATTTTCCTCTAAGAGTTTTATAGTTTTAGTTCTTTTTTTTTAAAGATTATTTATTTATTTATTCATGAGAGACAAAGAGAGAGAGAGAGAGGCAGAGGGAGAAGCAGGCTCCCAAGGAGCAGGGAGCCCGATGCGGGACCCAATCCCAGGACCCTGGGATCATGACCTGAGCCAAAGGCAGATGCTTAACCATCTGAGCCACCAGGTGCCCTATAGTTTTAGTTCTTAAGTTTAGGTCTTCACTGCATTTTGAGTTAATTTTTACATACAGCATAAGGTAAGGATCCAAATTCATTCTTTTGCATGTGAATATTGTTTTCCCAGCACCTTTTGTTGGAAGGACTATCCATATAAATGTTGAGAACAAAAGGAACCAATTTAAACATAACTTGATATGTGGTATACTTTATACATGACAAGTAATTTAAAAAAGGAAATATGAGGAGCACTTAGCCAATTAATCAGTACTTATCGACAGTCTTATACTATGTGCAAAGCCTAATGGTGATTGCTGTGAGGGTAATAAATTTAAGGTACAGTCTTTATTTTTTAGGAGCTTAAAATTTATTTGGGAAAGTAAGCCACTACACCAGCCAAATTAACTAATTTAAGGCATGCATGGAGCCAAGCCAAATGAGCCCTTCAGACAATATGAACTATAGGAGTTGGAGGAGCCAATTATCACTGCCAGCTGCAATGGAAGTTTTTCTTTGTTGGCATTAGTGTTAATCCAGCCACGTAAATCATTTATCAAAGAACAAAAGCAAAACTGAAAACCAAAATCTATATACATGGTCTCTTTCTAGCATATTCCCAGTATTTTCTGTTATTTCAATATTTGTCATCAGGGTGCCTGGGTGGCTCAGTTGTTTAAGTGACTGCCTTCGGCTCAGGTCATGATCCTGGAGTCCCGGGATCGAGTCCCGCATTGGGCTCCCTGCTCAGCAGGGAGTCTGCTTCTCCCTCTGACCCTCCCCCCTCTCATGCTCTATCTCATTCTCTCTCTCAAATAAATAAATAAATTTTAAAGAAAAAATTATTTGTCATCAAAAGACTAATGTGGTCAAATTTATAAGACATATGCAACTAATACAATGAATCTGTTTCCAGTATTTATAAAAGAGTAACAGGAAATATGACAATTATTCCTGTCTTTCATATTCAACAAATTCAATATATGGCATTTCCCTTATAATTCTTTTAAAATACAACACACTAGTTTATAGTATATATACTGTAACAGACAAATAACTTATACTAAAAACCAAGATAGTTTGAAAAAAAAAAAACACAGCCAACATCCTTGCTAACATTTAAACAAATGTATTTGAAAACTCTGCCTCTTCTGTGGATATGGAATTCATGCTCATTTTAGTTGAGATTTTTAAGTGATCTGTCCATATGTTTTGTTTTATAAGACACAGGGGAAAAAAGTTACAGGGAACATACAAGTTAATGAGTCCAAATGATAAAAAATATTCAAATGATAATAGAAGTCTTTAGCAAAGGAACTATTCCTTAATGATACACACTTGAATGAATTTGGCACAATGGAAAAAAAAAGAATGCTTTGTATAGATTAAAATAATCTGCCACGGAACATACAGTCCAAAAGCTTCCCAAAATATACTTAAGCAAACCATAAAAGAATAATTGGTACAATTGAAAGTAAGATCACCATAGACAACCATATAGTCTGATACCTCCACTACAGTAAAGTTTGGTTTATTAAAAAATATCTGACCTTACTTCAATATTATTAACAACTCAGAAAATGAAATAAGCCCTCTAACCTCTAAGTATAAACCGAGTATCTTGAATATAGGAGAGAGACATAACATTTACCAGTCTGGGTCTGATATATAACCACTTGCTATGTGTTTATCAAATTTATAAACATTGGTAAAATTTTGCAAAGTAGTACAGTTGCATTATCCGTACTCCTTTTCCTTCCTGTTGTCTACCTGGCATCCACTGCTTTGTGATACCCCTGGCTTCATGCCTTCCTTCTGAACGTCATTCATGAATAGGGGAAACTCTAAAGGGTTTCTCTTACTTGTAAGTGGATAACTGGTGACTTCATGAATTATCTATTGACTTGCTAGGTAGATATATATTTGGACTCCATTTCAATGAGGTACAACAAAGTATCAAGATAGTGAGGTTAATTTCAGACAAAGAAGAAAATGGACATCTTACCCACATGCAGGCCTCAATCCTAACTTTTGAGATGATGCTCCACAAAGAAATGGTTCCTTCAGTGCCCTCTTCATCTGGACAAATAATCTGATCAGGATAGGGTGGTTCGGGGAAATTAACTGAATTGCACTCATAAGCAGCTAATGTAACTGAAGCTATATGTGGACCCTATAAAACAAATATGAGAAACCTCTGATGAGAAATATTAAAGCAAAAGGAATTATCAATACACATGTCATTTTAAAAGTATCTTAATTACTATATGTAAATAGAAAAATCTTAGCTTTTATTTATTTATTTTTATTGGGGGGGGGCGGCAAAGGGAGAGGGAAAGACTCTTAAGCATGCTCCACACCCAGCGTGCAGCCCAACACAAGGCTCAATCTCACTCTGTGAGATCATGAACTAAGCTGAAATCAAGAATCAGATGTTTAACCGACTGAGACACCCAAGCACCCTGAAAAATCTTAGCTTTTAAAGAACAAGAATCTGGGGCGCCTGGGTGGCTCAGTCGTTTAAGCATCTGCCTTCGGCTCAGGTCATGATCCCCGGGTCCTGGGATCGAGCCCCGCATCGGGCTCCCTGCTCCGTGGGGAGTCTGCTTCTCCCTCTCCCACTCCCCTGTGTTCCTCCTCTGTGTCTGTCTGTCAAATAAATAAATAAAATCTTTAAAAAATATATTAAAAAAATAACATGAATCTAACTAAATATTTCAAGTTACAGTTAGTAATTTGAAAAAAAATACTTCTCAGAATTGCTTCCTGGCTTGCTTTTTTTAAAAAAAATTCAGATTTATTGAGGTATAATTTATATATAGTAAGAGTCACTATTTTTATGCCTGTAGTTCAATGAATTATGACAAATATATTCAACCATATAACCACAACCAATCAAGATATAGAGTATTTCCATTACTACAAAAAGTTCCCTCATGTCCTTTAGTAATCAATCTCCTCCCCCAACAGCAACCTCTAGAAACCATATGATTTCTGGCTTTATTCTGATTTTACCTATATTCCCAATTGTAAGAATGTTATACCCTGTGACAGAAACTTCCTGTGCCCTATTCTTTTAGGCATAATTTGAGAATACCACTTTTTGTCCTTACTTAAAAACAGTTGGTGAAATAACTACCTAACTTACCTTCCCCAAAGATGACAGATCCTAAAACAAAAGTGTGGAACCAGTATCAGTGAGTTTTTTTTCTTTTCCTAAAGATTTTATTTATTTGTTCAGAGAGCGTGAGAGAGAAAGAGAGAGATCATGAGCAGTGGGGAGTGGTAGAGGGAGAAGCAGGCTTCCCGCTGAGCAGGGAGCCCGATGCGGGACTCAGTCCTAGGACTCTGGGATCATGACCTGAGCCGAAGGCAGACGCTTAACTGACTGAGTCACCCAGGTGCCCCAAGTTTTTCTTTTAAAGCAATTTTTTCTATGGAAGCTTTTGTGTTGCTGTGTACCTTTATTTTAAAATATTACAAAAATTAATAATCACACTGGTTAAAATGGATTAATATTAGATGTGTGATAAAGGCTTAAACACAATGGTTCCCAAGCGCACATGTATGCCAAAGTGAGGGGCCTGCATAAGAACCAAGTAGGGAGTTTACTAAAAATATAAATAGCTGAGGCACCTGGATGGCTCAGTTGGTTAAGTGTCTGCCTTCGGCTCAGGTCATGATCCTGGGGTGCTGGGATTGAGCCCCACATCGGGCTCCCTGCTGAGCAGGGAGTCTGCCTCTCCCTCTGCCCCTCTCCCAGCTCATGCTCTCTCTCAAATAAATGAAATCTTTAAAAATATATAAGTATGGGTCCCCTATGCATAGATTTATTCAATAGGTGGGGATGGGAACCTGTATGTTTTAAACAAGCTCCTTTAGAATTTCAAATAGGTTAGGTTCTAATAGGCTAGGTTTGGGAACCATTGGGAGAATAGTAAATTAAGGGTCAGAAATTAAACTTAGACAAAGTCACTTAACCTTTCTGGGCCTCAGTTTACTCTTCTGCAAGGCAAAAGAATTAAGACTCTTAGTTTTATCCAGCTCCAAAATTTAAAAACTCCAAATATAATCAAATATGTCAATAAAATCTAACAATAATTTCCAAAGTTCTCATGAGGTGTCAGAGCTAAACCCTGGACATCCTTAACATGTTGCTCTAACACACAAGGGTAAAGCATACTGAGGACATAGTGGCCATAGCATAACTTCTAGAGCCAGATGTTCTGGTTCAGGTTCTGGCCTCTGTCACTTACTTTCTGAGTCTTGTTTTCCTAATCTATAAAATGGAAATAATCAAATACCTTCAGAACCTACATTCTGGGGATACTATAAGGTTTAAATCAGTCAACTCATATAAAGTACTCAGCTTATAATAAGCCCTCAAAATGTACTAGCCATTAGTTATTATGAAGAAAAATACTATATTTGTAGAATAAAATTTTGTAGGATAATAAATAAATTTTAAGTTATGTAAGTAATATAATATAAAATTATGTTATATATGTAAAAGGTACAAATAATTTTATTCTCTCTTGCTCTCTATACACATACATATAGAGTAAGTGGTCTCTGTATATAAGAGAGGCTTTTTAAATCATAAGGTAAAAGAATTTGTGGTTCAGGGGCACCTGGGTGGCTCAGTTAGTTAAGTGTCTGACTTTGGCTCAGGTCATGATCTCAGGGTCGCGAGATCCAGCCCAGTGTCAGGCTCCACACTCAGTGCAGAGTCTGCTTAAGATTTTCTCTCCCTCTCCCTCTGCCCCCTCCCCGCCCTGCTCGTATGTTTGCGTGTGTGTGCTCTCTCCCTCTCTCTCTAATAAATAAATAAAATCTGAAAAAAAAAAAAAGAATTGTGGTTCAAAGACAAATGTGCACAAGATGCAACAATGAAAATAAAACATTAAAGACCTATTGTTATCAACATAAAAGGTGATGGGGGCGCCTGGGTGGCTCAGTCGGTTAAGCACCTTACTTCCGCTCAGGTCATGATCCCAGGGTCCTGGGATCGAGCCCCAAGTTGGGTTCCCTGCTCAGTGGGGAGTCTGCTTGTCTCTCTTCCTCTGCCCCTCCTCCTGCTTGTGCTCCCTCTCTGTTGCTACCACTGTCTCCCTCTCTAATAAATAAATAAAATCTTAAAATAAAAGATGAAAGGTGATTTAAAACAAAACTTTTTGTTGCATATTAATAGGAAAAATATATTCATAAATCTAAGCTACATTTCTCGCTATATGCAATTGGCATTCTGTGTTCAAATAAAATCTAAAAAATAAAGTTCTACACTTAGCACTGAATCAATTAATTATTAGTTTTTTGGGCACCTGGGTGACTCAGTCAGTTAAGCATCTGCCTTTGGCTCAGGTCATAACCCTAGGGTCCTGGGATTGAGTCCCGCATTGGGCTCCTTGCTCAGTGGGAAGTCTGCTTCTCCCTCTACCTTCCCCCCGCCCTCATGATCTCTCTCTCAAATAAATAAAATCTTTAAAAAAATTTTGTTTTTTTCTGTACCAAAAAATTCTATGTGAAGTTTTAGTCTGTTCCTCTTTTCCTTGAGTTTTAATTCACAGAAATCCATAAACAGCAATATTTACATTTAAAAAGTAATTACATAAATACTTTTGATCAGTCACATTTTCCTTAAAAATTATGATTAACCATGAAATTCACAACTTCTTCTTTGAATACTATATGCGTAAGAGATTTCACAGTTGGGGGAAATTACTACTTTGTGATTCTTTTTTTTTTTTAAGATTTTATTTATTTATTTATTAGAGAGAGAGAGAGAGAGAGAAACAGCATGAGAGGGGAGAGGGTCAGAGGGAGAAGCAGGCTCCCCGCTGAGCCGGGAGCCCGATGCGGGACTCGATCCCAGGACTCTGGGATGGTGACCTGAGTCAAAGGCAGTCGCTTAACCAGCTGAGCCACCCAGGCGCCCTTACTTTGTGATTCTTAAAAAAAAAAAAAAGTTTAAAGTTTGTGGAATTCAGAATAATTGAATTAGGTAAAAAATTTCTTACTGCACACATAGCTAAGTATCAGATGCAATTAAAAAAAAACAATGTAGTTTCCACCTGAAATGTTTGAAAACACAAAAGAAAAATGTGATACCAGTAAGTAAAACAGAAGAAATTCAAGGGTTTGTCCACGATATCCTCACACAATTGTCCCCTGTAAGATGTAGGAACAGTTCACACCTCAACTCTAGAAATGAACTCTCAGTGAACAAAAATTAAACGGTCCTGGATGCTAAACTAAGATTTCTGGGATACATAGGAAAGAAAAAACTACATTTCTATTCTCGAAATATAGATATAATATGTAACCTCAACAGATCAAAGACACTACCCAACAAGATAAAACACTTATTCATAGTTTCAATTTTAAGTAATTCTAAAAAGGGAAAATTTCAGCACTCTGATGAGAATTTTTTCCCTAAAGAAAGGACAGTTCATTCACACAACCTAACTGATATATACTTTCCATAACCACAATAATAAGTCATGATCACTCAGCCTTAGATCAGATGTGGTGGTTCCCGGCAAAATGGACACAAATAACTCAGATTCTTGTCCTTTGTTCATTCTCAAGAGTCCATTTAGCCGGTACCTTGACATTTTAGTTTAAACTATGCTAACTGTAAGAAACCTCACAAGTTCTTTTCAACATTATAGGCTGATGGTTCCCAAATGTAACTGAGTTGACTGAAATAAATATTAGTTTACAGAAAAAATACCAAAACTAAAAAATGGTTTTGATTATAATAATTTTAAAGGTTACACATATTCAAACTACCTTTTAAGTTTATTTTCAAAACCTGCAAGTCCCACTGCAATGTATGAAATATTAAATAATCGTATTTTAACCATACTAAATGAAAAAAAAAGGGATAAAGACAAACAGCTATTGTATAAGTAGAAAAGGCTATCTGGACAAAACCACCATGAAACATATTAAAAAAAAAAAAAAAACCCACAATATACTGAGCAGGAAGTTACAGCTGTGCTGGGAGTACGCAGGTACTGATATGTATGGGTTAGAGGTCCTGGCCCTTGGTTGGGCGGTTTTCTGTCTCAGATCATGAAGTAAATGGTACAGACTTTTACATCTGTAGTAATCTAGAACACTGGACAAAACATATGGAACAATTCTTTTCAGGCACTGTACCACAGGCAGTACATGATTTCTGACTGCTAAGAGAAGGGATACAAATAAGGAAACCCTATGATGACTCGCTTTTCATCTGTAGACACATTTCATGATCATAGCAAAATCCAAAGAGAAAGAGCGCAAGCAAAGCACGGTGGTCTTGGGGCACCTGGCTGGCTCAATCTGAAGAGCATGAACTCTTGCTCTCGGGGTGATGAGTTTGAGCCCCACATTGGGTGTAGAGATTACTAAAAATAATAAACAAACAAAAAAAGCATAGCGGTCTTGCTGAGTTCAGAAGTAAATTTGAGTTTAGGGAGGCTGAGTAGCTGAAATCTGTGGGACAGAATACTTATAAGAGGGAGCTATGCAGAAAAAGAACTCTAGAAATAATGCACAAGGTCCCCTTGAGGCCCTGACACATAAAGTTGCATTGCAGGCTACAGTGAGATTCCATTGGGCTAGGCAAAGTACAAGCAGCAGGAAAACAACAGGGAGTTGTAAGCTAAACAATTCCTAGAGTTCACACAGGACTAGGAAATACTTGCACTTCAACCAGCTAAAGTGGAGAGATAGCATTCAGGGAAGAAGACCTTGGAAAGAGCCTAGAGTAACAGTTACTCCAGATAGGCCATAAAATGTTTTTTAAACCCTTAAACAGATCAAGCTGATCCATAGGTAACTTAACTGCCCACCAAAACAAAAAAACTGATGCTCTGCAAAGGAAGACAACAAAATCCATACAATCAACAATATGATACATGTCCAGCATCTAATAAGAAAAAACTGATCTGTGAAGCATGAAAATATGACCTATAACCGGAAGAAACATTAGTCAATAGAAACAGAAATGTCAGAGATAATGGAATTAGCAGACAGGAACCAAAGACAGTAAATATAAATATGTTCAAAGATCTAAAGCAGCAATTGACAAACTTCAAATATGGGCCAAATTTAACCCATGCTAGTTTTACAAAGTTTCAAAGAATACAGCCATGTGCATGCATTTACATTTCATGTCTGGCTAATACTGTGCTACAATGGCAAAACTGAATAGCTCTGAAAGACACTATAGTTCATGAAGTCTAAAATAATTACTATATGGCCTTTTACAGAAAAAGTTTGTTGATACCTGATTTAAAGGAAAACATAAACACATGAGGAAAGAAATGAAAGTATAAAAAAATGAACTTCTAGGGGTGCTTGGGTGGCTCAGTTGGTTAGGTATTTGCCTTCAGCTCAGGTCATTATCCCAGAGTCCTAGGCTTGAGCCCCATGTAGGGCTCCCTGCTCAGCAGAGCACTTGCTTCTCCCTTTCTCTCTGCTGCTCCCCGTACTTGTGCTCTGTCAAATAAATAAAATCTTAAAAAAAAAAAAAAAGAATTTCTAGGGTTGAAAATAAAATATCTGTATAGAAAAATTCATTGGCTAGATTATTAATAGATTAGACACTAGAGAAGAAAATATTAAGAGACCCTGAAGATAGGGCAAGAGAAAGTGTCCAAACTAAAGGATATAGAGAGTAAAGGCTATGAAAGAAATAAACCTCAGAAACCTGTGGAATAATACCAACCAGTCTACTATATGTGTAATTGGGATCCCAGAAAGAGAGGAGAAGGTTTATGTTGGTGGAGAGGACTGTGTGCAGAAAAATACCAATCCATGAACTCACAGATTTAAGAAACTCAAGAAACCTCAGTCAAGACAAATACGAAGAAAATAAAACTTAATCAGATCACTGAAAATCATCATAATCATAATATAAAATCATAATATAATCAAACTGCTATAACTCAATAATGATGAGAAAATCTTAAAAGCAATCTGAGGGATAAAGATAAATTATCTACAGGGAAATATAGACAAGACTTCTCGTCAGAATAATGCAAACCAAAAGACAATGGAATTATTTCTATGAAGTCCTGAAAGGAAAAAAAAAATGTAGAATCCAGGGAAATTATATTTAAAAAATGAAGATAACACAAAAACATTTTCAGACCAAAAAAAGCCAAAAAAATTTGTTCTATCAGATGAAAATTTTAATGTACACAAAGAAGTAAAGACTACTGGAAATATAAAAGACTTTTCTTCCTCATTAAAAATCTCTTTAAAAATATCTAGCTGTCTAAAGTAAAAACTATGGCACATGTAGAAGTAAAATATATGACAACACCATATAGTATGGGAAGGAGAAAATAGAATATACTATTGCAAAGCAGTTATATTACATATGCGAAAAAAAAAAGCTCAATCTAAAAAAAGGTAGGAAAAGAAGAATAAAAAATAGGTGGGACAAATAGTTTGAGGATACACTTAAACCCAACCATATATTTTTTTAAATATTTTATCTTATTTATTTGAGAGAGTGAGAGAGAGAGCACAAGAGGGGGTAGGGTCAGAATCCCCAGTGAGCAGGGAGCCCGATGCGGGACTCGATCCTGGGACTCCAGGATCATGACCTGAGCTGAAGGCAGTCGCTTAACCAACTGAGCCACCCAGGCGCCCTTAAACCCAACCATATTAATAACTGCATTAATTATAAATGTACCAAACATACAAATGAAAAGGCAGAGAGTGTCCGACTGGATTAAAAACAAGACCTCAGTATATGCCATTTATAAGAAGCCCATTTTAAACATTAAGACCCAAAAGTAAAAGTAAAGGGATGAAAAAAGATAACTCATTTAAAATAATCATTAAAAAATATGGAGTGGCCATATTAATATCAGATAAAGTAGGCCTGGGTACAGGGAATATTACTAGAGGATGAATAAGGACATTTCATAATGATAAAATCACTAATTCTCAGGAAGACTGAACAACCCTAAGTGTGTAGGCACCTAATAACAGACTGTAAAATACATAGAGCAAAAACTGACAGAAGTGAAAGGACAAATAAACATCCCCAATTACAGCTGGAAATTTCAATATCCTTCCCTTATTAGTTGATAGAACAATTAAATTGACAACTAGTATGGCTACAAAACACTTGAACAATATGGAACACTCTACCCCAAAATAGCCAAATCTATGTTCTTTTCAGGGACACATGAAACACTCATCAAGATAGACCATATGATGTGATACAAAATGAATCTCGGTGCATTTAAAAGGATGTGCCATGCAGAAAGGTAAAGATCAATACAAGGAGCACTATCCAAGGAAAAGTGGCAAGTGAAGGTCAGTATCCTTTAACCTATGAGGTGGTAATCAAAGGAAGCTAAACAGCTATATCTAGCCCAGACTGTTATTCCCCAGCAGAAGAAGCTCTATAAATTCCCTAGAGATCAAGTCACAAGTAACATTCACTAACTGTACTCATAACCCCCAAGAGTTCCTAATTAATGTCAATAGAAGTTCCTTTAATGACAAGGAGGTTAAATGTTAAGATTGCAATGAAAAGTTACATTCTCATCAAAGAGGCAGGTTTTAGGTTTTGTGTTTTTTTAAATAATTCAGTATAGTCATTCTAACTGAAGTCACCTCAGTAAGATAATTCAGCTATTTGTGACATATCAGACATCTGGTTTTGCCTCATATATTTAGTCTCATGAGATGTATTACATTATATTTTCCAAAGTTTTGATCATGGAATAATTTGCCTTGTCTAGGATAAATGTTTGCTTGGCCAGGGAATAATATGTGTGGGTGAGAGCAAAATCATAGTTAATTTGGGGGTAAAATTTCTTATAAGAGCAGATATAGGTATTTGTGGAAAAAGTCTTTTAACTTTTAAACTATTCTTTTAAGATAAATTTTAAGTTATATTTCTACAACTTAAGCTCTTTCCTGAGTAGTGTATAAAAGGAAGTTTTAGTGACTGATTGAAAAAATTTAACAGAGATAATTCTATGAAATCAATTTGTATTCTAACTTCAGGAATAGTAATATACCAAAAGTTCTAAGACAAAATTAGAATAAAAAAATTGTCCTAAAGAATAAAGTATCATTCCTGAAATTATACAACACAAAAATACCCTAACATGGTAGTGAAGAGAAGCTGAAAGTAGTGCCTGGATAATAATGTAGTACTATTAAAGGCCCGAGAACGAAGTCTTGGTACTACAAACACAAATTACGGTCTTTTGTAGAGAGGGTGTGGGATATTCATGTTAACCCCTGAAAAAAATTACATTAGTAAAATGACAAACTTGTATGTGCACTGCTGCTTCATTTAAAAAATGTTTTCTGCTTTTGAACTCTACTGTTGGATTTACTTGGGGTCCTTGTTTCTTGCAGAGACTTTTTTTTTAAAGGAAAAACCTAAAATGGTAATATTAATTGTTAGCCTATTCAGCCACATCTCTTTATCAACCAAGATGAAGAATATGATATCATGTTAAAAGTGCAGTATGTGTATGCATGAGTTTTTATAAGGAAGATAAGGGAACAGACATTTTTCCACCTTAGGCGGTTCCCTTAGAACTGATAAAACATTCCTAAAGACTAGAGTACAGATGTACAACATCTGTAATGTCAATTCATAGCCTAATCCATCATCCATACACAGAAGTCAAGTGAGATCCCAAAGGCAAAATTTCCAATTAGTTTTGTCTGGAAACTTTAGGGCAAAGGTAATAAAATCAAGAATCCTGTGCTGATTCACTGGGAAAACATTTGTTTGCCACACTCCTTCACTACGGAACAAAAGGAGTCAGTGGTTAGTCTGGAATGTGATTCATTAGGAATATCTGGGTGATAAATAAATGAAAGGAGATGACAAATGGTTGTACAACTTGCAAAACCTTTGTTTTCTTTAAGTTCGACTTTTAGGGGACTTTAAAAATGCTTTTGCAAACAAGAATTCTACTTCTCAAATTCTTTTTTTTTTTTTTTTTAAGATTTTATTTATTTGACAGAGAGAGACACACAGCGAGAGAGGGAACACAAGCAGGGGGAGTGGGAGAGGGAGAAGCAGGCTTCCCGCGGAGCAGGGAGCCCGATGTGGGGCTCGATCCCAGGACCCTGGGATCATGACCTGAGCGAAAGGCAGACGCTTTAACGACTGAGCCACCCAGGTGCCCCTCAAATTCTTTTAATCATTGCTTTTCTCATCATAGTCAGAAAACAACTTACTTAAGGTTATGGTGTACAGCAAATCACTCTAGAAGGCTAGAGCATAAAATTATTAATTCCAAACGGGCATTGAAAAGTTTAACTAGTGTTTATATTATTTTTGTGAGGAAGGTGCCAAGTTTACAAATGAAGCCTCTGGTCCCTCTCTATAAAATATAGTATCATATGTCAAAAAGCAGTAATTTGGGCATTAAAGTGGGTTTTTTTTCTGAATCTGCTAGTAACTTACTAGATATAATCAGACTTCTATCTCACATTCCTCTTTTTAGGAAAAGCCTAGTAGTAGTAGTAGTAGCAGCAGCAGCAGCAGTAATAGTAATAATAATAATAATAATAATGCTAATGCCTGCACAGCTTAGGTAACAGCAAGAATATAGGAGATTCTTTTTTAAAAAAGATTTATTTATGAGCGGGGGAAGATGGCGGCGGCCGTACCACAGCGGGCCTGGACCGTGGAGCAGCTGCACAGCAAGCAGCTGCCCAAGAAGGACATTATCAAGTTTCTACAGGACCACGGTTCAGATTCGTTTCCTGCAGAACGTAAGTTATAAGGAAACATTAAAAATGTGGCCAAGACAGCTAACAAGGACCATTTGGTTACAGCCTACAACCATGTTTTTGAAAGTAAGCGTTTCAAGGGTACTGAAAGTATAAGTGAAGTGTCTGAGCAGGTGAAAAATGTGAAGCTTAATGAAGATAAACCCAAAGAAACCAAGTCCGAAGAGACTCTGGATGAGGGTCCACCAAAATATATAAAATCTGTTCTTAAAAAAGGAGATAAAACCAACTTTCCCAAAAAGGGAGATGTTGTTCACTGCTGGTATACAGAACACTACAGGATGGGACTGTTTTTGATACTAATATTCAAACGAGTTCAAAGAAGAAGAAAAATGCCAAGGCTTTAAGTTTTAAGGTTGGAATAGGCAGTCATCAGAGGATGGGATGAAGCACTCTTAACTACAAGTAAAGGAGAAAAGGCTCAACTAGAGGTTGAACCAGAATGGGCTTATGGAAAGAAAGGACAGCCTGATGCCAAAATTCCACCAAATGCAAAACTCATTTTTGAAGTGGAATTAGTGGATATTGACTGAAATAGCAATGCTTCAGATACAAAGACATCAGCAACAATAAAACATGGCCTTGAAGAAACTTATGTAACTAATTAGAGCTGGTTACTATTGTAAGGGAAGAGTCAACTGGAAAATTCAAGAACTCCGATATTGTTTACCCAATCCCCAACTTTTAATATATATAATCCATTATAATTCCCTAAAGTTTGAAATATTTTACTAGAGCTGTGTAAAATACTGTTTAAGGAGAGATGACATTCCTTTTACCTCATGTTGTAAACTAAAAGGCTCAATAAAAACATATTCAGTGTCTTGAAAAAAAAAAGATTTATTTATTTATTTTAGACAGAGTGCCTGCACGTGCATGAGTGGGGGGGAGGGGTAGACAGAGAGAATCATCAAGCATACTCCTGGCTGAGCATGAGGCTCTGATCCCACCACCCACGAGATCATGACCTGAACTGAAACCAAGAGTCAGAAGCTCAACCGACTGAGCCATCCAGGTGCTCCTATATAACATTCTATAGTAAAAACATATTATGGTAAGTATAAAACTGCTAACCAAAACAAAAAAATGTAAATTCTATACTTCAAGCTCCCAAGTTATAAGGACACCCTGTTGAAGTCATTTTTATTATACTGAATTAATTCGTAATATGTTTTCTTTTTAAAAAATTTTATTTTTATGTAATCTCTACAACCAACATGGGGCTCAAACTCACAACTCTAAGATCAAGAGTTGCATACTCTACCCACTGAACCAGCCCCACATCCTTAGACATGTTTTACTTTTCTTCTCTAAACCTAAACAACTTTTGATCATAAAGTTGATTTAAGTATTCACGAGAAGCGGACCACATATTTATAGAGAACTTTAAAAAAGTTATTATAAGTTGTTTAAAATAGATACCCAACAGGACAGATTTCAGCTAAACTGAATCTCCTTACCTTTCATTTAAGCACACATTAATAAACAGTGATTTAAGGGCAGGAAGTTATCCAGTCTATGCATACCCCTTTTGTTTTGGGAAACCTGGCCCTATGTCCTGGAGACCCTGGTTTCTTCTTTTGATGTGGTGATACTCACAAGAGTTAATAGATGAGTCATTTCTTGGGGAAAGGCAGGGAAAAGAGCTGATCATGCCTTCATCAAAAAAAGCACGAACAGACCTTTTCTAAGAAGGGCCTGTTTGGTCTTCCCGCAAGAGCCCTGAATCACTGCATACTTATAGACAGAGTCATTATACCTATACAGAGCAGTGTCAAGTTATACCAGAATCCTACTTTTGCCAATGTCTTCCCTGGTTTGTTTGTTTGTTTTTCCTCTTACAGAAAGATAGACAGGTGAGCTATGAAGCAATAATCAGAAGTCAAGAAGGAAAAAACTAGAGAGATTGGCTAACATTTTTTTAGAAGAATTATTCTACCTCATGGCATTAAACAATTATTATAATATTTCTTTTACTGAACCTACTTCACTATTTCATTTCAATCCATATCCATACAGTTTTCCAAGTAACATTTACTTTATGCATTAAATAGCCAATAGTCACAAAGTGTAAGAAATGTCTACATTAAAGGAAAAAAAACAGCTTTTTAATAGCACACTATAAAGTACTATATACATACTATAAAGCACTTGCTCATTAAAGGAAACAGGGAACTATATACAGAAGGGTTCTATAAGTATTCAATAGCAATCAAGAGGTCAGATTTTTTAAATGTACAATTTTTACCACATACTTTAGTGATGAAATAATCCTAAACTTTAAAGCAGAAACAGGCCTTTGAATCTTACACAAAGGCCAGTATCTCATAATTAACTTTTATATTTATTTTATAACAAAGAGAAAAATATTTTTATATTACAATGGTCATATTAAACAAATGACTCATTAATACTATTCAGATGATAACACCTTGATGTTATAGCTTCTAATAAAACCTGATCTATTCCACAATGGAATGAATTGTTCCAAAGCTTTTCTACATCCCAACTGCATCTAGACAAGGCAATTCTATAATGTTTTCAATATGTCAATCTCTCTCCCATTCTGATCCCCAAAGGTGAAGGAATTCTATGGTTAAAATATATACGACAAAGGGGGTGCTTGGGTGACTCAGTTGGTTAAGTGTCTGACTTCAGCTCAGGTCATGATCTCAGGGTCCTGGGATGGAGCCCGCGTTGGGTTCCCTCACTCAGCAAGGAGTCTGCTTGTCCCTCTGCACCTCCCCTTGCTCATGCTCTCTCTCAAATAAGTAAAATCTTAAAAAAAAAAAAAAAATACACACATACACACACACACCCCAAAGGGGAAAGTTATATGTAAAATATATTCAGCCTTCTATTTATAGCTCAGTATTTGGGTGCCTTTTACCATTATTGTTGATAGTTACTGTTCTCATTAGACTTCTTTTTCTAGAAGCTGGGTTTATTTGAAAGGAACACAGGGCTTGTTAAGGCTTTGTCCAAGAAACTGCTCCACCTAGTGTCAAAAGTGTTCACATATCACATTATTTGAGACGTTAATTCTTGCAAAAGGACTCAATTCTTTCTGTTGTTGTTAAACAGAATAGACTTCATAAATCATAAATGGCACTTACAGTTTACAAATGGCTCTTTAATCATCTGCTTGTCTTGTAACTTCGTGAATAATAACGTACGTGCGTATAAGGAGCATGCCTAAGAGGTATTTCTCATTATCAAGTACCAAAGTTCCTGTTTATGTTAACCTGGTTGTTTACAGGATTATGAATCATATTTTTCTAGTAATGGGAAATAATCCTAAGGTGGCTACTGAAATAACCCATCAGGTCTCCCAACTGTTTATAACAATCTAAACTTAATCCATAAATTACTTACTTTTCAAAATGCAACGTTGTAAAAACCAGTATTTAGTAACTGCACACATCAAGGATTACAACATGAAATTAGAATTAAATCTTGCCATCATCAGGCAGCTCATTTGAAAGAAATTCTCCCACTTCCCTCCTCACACAAAGTTGGTTTATTTTCCCTTAATGGTTTTCTACACCATTCAAGCATTCGCACAACTATACTCTCTTATAAAACATCATGTTAAATCTAATGTTATGACCTGGAAGAGAGAAGTGGTAATTCTTTTTTTTGGTAAAGGTATGAGTCAAATGCATGTGTCTTGTAAAAATCCTTAGAAAGTAGTTGGGTCACTAAGGCTCTCATACCCAATATGCTTCTTCTAATTTACTACTGTCACCCTGTGAGTTAGAGCAATGGTTAGCAAATTACAACCTGCAGATCAAATGCAGTTGGGCCACCTGTTTTTGTGTATAAAGGCTGATTAGAAAACAGTCTCATTCCTTTAAACACTGTCCATGGATGCTTTCTCATTGCAGCAATAGATCTGAGGAGTTGCAAGAGAGACTGTATGGCCTAGGATATTTACTATCTGGCTCTTTGCAGAAAAAATGCTGACCACTGGGCTGTCTAGCCCTGGGTCAGACCATTATTAAGGTGGAAATTTTGATTCATCCAAACAGAGATGCATGAAAGAGATTAACAGCAGCAACGTTACCTTCATTAACTTGTTGTTTTTACTCTGGGCATAATTTCTACTAGTAAATAAGCATTCCTGGATCACTCATGTTCTAAATCTTCTGAAAGGAAACCTGCTACATGCTTGTTAAGACTAAAATAGATTTGTTAATGGATTTCTGGGAATGAATATCCAAGAGAAGAGTGCTTAGAAGGCACAATCTGAGAAAAATCTGCCAGCTACGGAAGTCTTTTTATATCTGATCTACTTATTAAAAAAATGAGTAAAGTAAATGAATGAAATCAGTGGGCTGCACTAACTTACCAGGGAAAATTTGCTCATGAAATAGCACAAAAAGGAACAAAAAAATACCTGCATTAGAAATAAAACTGGTGCTCCCTTAATTTCTTTTTTTTTAAGGATTTTATTTATTTATTTGAGAGAGAGACTGCACAAGCAGGGTAATCGGCAGGCAGAGGGAGAGGCAGAAGCAGGCTCCCCACTGAGCAGGGAGCCTGACGTGGGGCTTGATCTCAGGACCCTGAGATCATGACCTGAGCCAAAGGCAGACACTTAACTGACTGAGCCACCCAGGTGCCCCTACAAATGCTATTTAATTTCTAATTTGTTATTTAGTAAGGATACTTTTCTTATATCAAAAAATAAAATACCGTACCATACAGACATACCAGAGATCATAAGCAGGCTCATATACACTAAATAAAAAAACCAAAAATCACATTTTAAGTCATTCATTGTGCCTGGTGTTTATCTAAATTTAAGTAAATTTAATGCAAAAAACATATTACAGTGTTGTTTAGAAAGCAGAGAGTAAATGTAGTTTTATTTGCTGGGGAAATAAAGAGGCTGTAGTGATGTTCAATATAAAACTATTATGCAAAATAAGAAAAAGCCATATATAGATTAGGTCATTTTTCATCAACAGTCTTTTTTTTTTTCTAAAGATTTTATTTATTTATTTGACAGAGAGAGACAAAGCGAGAGAGGGAACACAAGCAGGGGGAGTGGGAGAGGGAGAAGCAGGCTTCTCGCTGAGCAGGGAGCCCTATACGGGGCTCGATCCCAGGACCCTGGGATCATAACCTGAGCCGAAGCAGATGCTTAATGACTGAGCCACCCAGGCGCCCCTCATCAACAGTCTTAACAGTCAGATGTTAGGGACAGTCGGTTTTGCCAATAGAGGAAGTCCAATTATTCTGCCTTATTCTGCACAACACACACCCCCCCCCCAGGATTTTTCAAAGATTTTATTTTATACTAACTTATTCAACATATATTTATTGAACACCTAGTATGCACCAGATACTATTCTGGATACCAAGAATACAGCAGTAAGCAGGGTAGAAAAAATTCCTGTCCTTAAAGAGCTCATATTTTATTTTATATACTCGGTTTTTTTTTTTTAGGGGGGAAGGAGCAGAGGGAGAGAAAGAGAGAGAATCTTAAGCAGGCTCCACGCCCAGCATGGGGCTTGATCTCACAACCCTGAGATCATGACCTGAGCCGAAATTAAGAGTCAGGTACTTAATCAACTGAGCCACCCAGGTGCCCCAAGAGCTTATATTTTAGAAGTGAAGCTCATACTTTAGTATCTGCATTTTATAGCATATTTAATTTTTCTTATTTCAGCTACTTGCAATTTCAAACACTATCCAATCCCTCAAATTTGAAACCCTTCCTACTGTCACTGCTTTAAATCAGGTAATTACTACCTCTCACCTGGACAGCTGCCTTCTAACTGGACTCATTTTCAGTTGCTTCCCCACCAAATCTACCCTCCACATTGCTGCCAGAGTTATGTTCCTAAAACACGTTAAAACTTGTTTGAAAAACGCTTTACGACACATAAACTCTGTAGTCTGATGTTCAAAGCTTTCCACAATTTGGCACCAACCTATTATCTCGCATGGGTCTTCTTTCCATTTCCAAGATATCCTACTTTCATGTCTCTGCATTCACTGCTTTTCCCTCAACAAACCCATATTATGAACTTTTCCTGTTCTTTCTCCAAGAGAACTCCTCCTTATTTTAGGGGTCCCAAAACAATTTATATCGCTATGAGAGTACTTACCACAATATCCTGCAGCATAATTATTTAATGTAATAGATATCTTCTCCTCTATATACCCAATTCCTTTTGTAATTCACATAGTATTTCAGAATGTTTTGCACTAAGGAAATGTTCAAGCTTTCTGAAATGAACTGAAATGAACTACTAGTGATGATTTTATGAAAGAATTCAATTTTTTGAGACTACATAAGACAACCCATTTGTTTGCAGTCTTAGTTCGAAAAAGTCTCAGAAAAATGAATGTTATCTAAGCAAATATTTCTGATTTTAGGAAGTAGTTAGATGCCAATTTAAAAGAACAGCAGGGGTGCCAGTCTGGCTCAGTTGGAGGAGGGGGTGCCAGTCTGGCTCAATTGGAGGACCATGAGTTTGAGTCTCAGGTGGGGTATAGAGATTACTTAAATAAATAAAACTTACAATAAAATAAAATAACTACAGCAGACATTACTCATTTGTATGTAGACAAATGGACTATAAAATTTTTTTTAAAAGATTTATTTATTTGATAGAGCGAGCGAGCACATGAGCAGGGGTAAACGGCAGATGGGAGAGAATATCCACACAGACTCCCACTGAGCCGGAGCCCAACGTGGGACTCAATCGCACAACCCGGGGCTTGATCTCACAACCTGTGAGATCAGGACCTGAGATGAAAACAAGAATCAGATGCTTAATCAACTGAGCCACCCAGGTACCCCCAGACTATAAAATTCTGTACTAAAACAGAATATTTAAGTATAGCATATATAGAAAAGTGCATTATGCATATATCCTAATTAATTATTATAGCATATCCTCTATCCAGATCAAGAAACAGAAACACACAATAAAGGGACATATCCTATTGGCTGTTAAGACTGATTGTAAAGCGGGGCGCCTGGGTGGCTCAGTTGTTAGGTCTCTGCCTTCGGCTCAGGTCATGATCCCAGGGTCCTGGGATTGAGCCCCGTACTGGGCTCCCCGCTCAGCGGGGAGGCCTGCTTCTCCCTCTCTCTGCCTGCTGCTCCCCCTGCTTATGCTCTCTCCCTCTTTCTCTGTTAAATAAATAAATAAAATCTTAAAAAAAAAGACTGAGTATAAAGCTACTGCAATGAAAACTTTTTTCAATTGGTTTGTCAATTTCTACAAAGTTTTGACTGATATTGAACTGATTTTGTAGATTAAAACTGGGAGAACTCACAGCCTTGCAATATTCTATCTTTTAATTTGTAAATATGATACACTCCTTTTATCTGTATCTTTCTACTTCCAATAATATTTTACAATTTATATAGAGGCCAACCACATCTTTTATTAATTTATTCTTAGATTTTTGCTCTTTTAAAAATGCTATTATAAATGGTACATCTGAAAAATTTCACTCTCTAAATGTTTACTGTAGTATATAGAAATACAATTGGTTTTTTTTTGTTTTTAAAGATTTTATTTATTTGACAGAGAGACAGCAAGAGAGGGAACACAAGCAGGAGGAGCGGGAGAGGGAGAAGCAGGCTTCCTGCTGAGCAGGGAGCCCGATGTGGGGCTTGATCCCAGGACCCTGGGATCATGACCTGAGCCGAAGGCAGACGCTTAACGACTGAGCCACCCAGGCGCCCCTATAGAAATACAATTGTTATATATATGTTGACCTCGCATCCAACAATTATACTACACTCCCCTATTAATTTTCCAGATTTGTGGAAGTTATCACCTCTCTGTAGTTCTGCCAAATTTTTCTTTTTATTTGTTTTTATTTTTTAAAGTAAGCTCTATGCCCAATGGGGGACTTAACTCATAACCCTGAGATCAAGAGTCACATGCTCTACAGACTGGGCTAGAGAGGTGCCCCAAGTTTCTTTTTATATGTTGAGTATATATTATTAAACAAATGCAGATTTATAACTGTTACATCTTCCTGGTGAACTGAATCTTTTATTATTAAGAATGGATGCATTCTGGGGCACGTGGGTGGCTCAGATGGTCAGGTGTCTGCCTTCAGCTCAGGTCATGATCCCAGGGTCCTAGGATTGAGCCTTGCATCAGGCTCCCTGCTCAGTAGAGAATCTGCTTCTCCCTCTCCCTCTGCCCTCCCCCTACCCCAGCTCATGTTCTAACAAATAAATAAAATCTTAAAAACAAAGAATGGATGCATTCTAGAGGTGCCTGAGTGGCTCAGTCCGTTAAGCATCCAACTTTTTTTTTTTTTTTTTAAGAGAGAGTGACTGACCGAGCGTGGGGGTCAGAAGGAAAGGGAGAGAGAATCTCAAGCAGGCTCCACACCCAGCACAGAGCCTGATGCAGGCTCCATCCACGACCCTGAGATCAAGTCTCAGACACTTAACTGAGTCACTCAGGTGCCCCAAGCATCTGATTCTTGATATCAGCTCAGGTCTTGATCTCAGGGTTGTGAGTTCGAGCCCCACGTTGGGCTCCATACTGGGTGTGAAGCCTACTTAAAACAAAATTTAAAAAAAGAATGAATGCATTCTATAAACACTTCTTATCTCATACTCCTACTCTGATTTCAATATAGCTACATAAGGTTCTTCTTGGTTGACAATGAATGGGCTCATCTTTTTCCAACCTTTTACTATTAATTTCTATGTATTCATATTTTATGTATGTAGTTTGTATACAGCAAACAGTTAAATATTTTCTAAAAATATTTTCTTTATATATTTAAGAGAGAAACAGAGAGAATGGGTGAGAGACAGAGAGAGAGCACAAGCTGCAGAGAGGCAGAGGGAGAGGGAGAAGCAGACTCCCCACTGAGCAGGGAGCCAGATGTGGTGCTTGATCCCAGGACCTGGGATTGTGATCTGAGCCGAAGGCAGACACTTAACCAAATGAGTCACTCAGGTGCCTCCGTTAAATATTCTTTTACATTTATTTGTACAACAGGAAGGAATATCTATTCTACTTATATTTATATAATTATTGATATATTTGGATTTAAATCTACCAGCAATGGTTACTATTCATCCTGCCTGTTTTATGTTCCTTTTGTCCTTCCTTGTCTTCTTTTGGCTTGTTTTTTTGTTTGTTTTTTTCTTTTTAAGTAGGCTCCATGAACAGCATGGAGTCCAATGCAGGGCTTGAACTGACAACCCTGAGATTAAGACCTGAACTGAGATCAAGAGTTAGATGCTTAGCTGATTGAGCCACCCAGGTGCCCCTGGCTTGATTTTTTAAAAATTACTCAATTTTGGGGGTGCCTGGGTGGCTCAGTTAAGCCTTGGACTTCTGACTTCAGCAAGTATCATGATCTCAGGGTTGTCAGATTGAGAGCCCTGTGTTGGGCCCCATGCTGGGTGGAGAGCCTGCTTAAGATTCTCTCCCTCTCCCACTAGCCCTCCCCACCGCCCATTCATATTCTCTCTCAAAAAAATAAATAAAATAAATAAATTTTAAAAACAATTTTTACCTGCCCCTATTAGTTTGACAGCACTACATTTTTGTAGTGCTTACTCTTTTTTTTTTTTTTAAGATTTTATTTATTTATTTGACAGAGAGAGAAACAGCAAGAGAGGGAACATAAGCAGGGGGAGTGGGAGAGGGAGAAGCAGGCTTCCCACTGAGCAGGAGCCTGATGTGGGGCTCCATCCCAGGACCCTGGGATCATGACCTGAGCCAAAGGCAGACGCTTAACGACTGAGCCATCCAAGCACCCCATGTAGTGCTTACTCTAAACATTATAAGTCCTTGTTTATTACAGTGTTATATAAATTAGTATCTTGCCTTTAACAGGGCAATGCAAATACCTTAGAATAATCTTCAGTAATTTCAATTACTACAATCTGATTTGTAGATGATGTATTTTAATTCTCTTTATATATTTTAATCTCTCAAGACATTATCATTACTATCCATCTTAATTTAAATTTATCCATATATTTACTCTTTTCAATACAGGGATTCAATACAGAATCACTGGGCTTCAATACAGAATCACTTTTCTTTGATTCAAAGAACACCGTTTAGTATTTCCTTTAGAGAATGTTTGCTAGTATCTTTATTTTTTAGTTCACAGGATACTTTATGAGTATAGAATCCTCTGTTGTTAGCTATTTTCTTTTAGCCCTTTAAAGATACCATTCCAGGGATGCCTGGGTGGCGCAGCTGGTTGGGCCTCTGACTCTTGGTTTTGGCTCAGGTTGTGATATCCGGGTCATGAGACTGAGCCCCCAGCTGGGCTCAGTGCAGAGTCTGCTTGGGATTCTCTCTCCCTCTGCCTCTCTTGCTCTTGTGCTCTTTCTTTCTCAAATAAAGAATAAATTTTTGGGGTGGCTGGGGGGGCTCAGTCAGTTAAGTGGCAGCGTTTGGCTCAGGTCACGATCTTGGTGTCCTGGGATCGAGCCCCACATCAGGCTCCCTGCTCGGTGGGAAGCTTGCTTCTCCCTCTCCCTCTCCCCCTGCTTGTGTTCCCTCTCTCACTGTCTCTCTCTCTGTCAAATAAATAAAATCTTTAAAAAAAAATTGTTTAAGAATAATAGCTAAACTATGTAAAATGAAATGACTGCTCTTTAAATAAAATCAGAGTAAGAATAATGATAATATCTAAATAAAATCTTTAAAAAAAAGATTAATGATAATAGTAGTTATCATTTCTTGAGGACCTTATACTAGCCACTGAACTGAAAAGTGTACATGTGTATTTCATTTAATTCTCAAAACAGGCTTGTGCTATTATCATTCCCATTTTCAGTTGAATAAACTAAGGTTTAAAAGTTAAGAAACTTGTCAAATATCACAGCTAGTAATATTTGATCAAGCATTCAAACCCAGCTGTTTGACAATATGCCTATCACCTTCCATGATAGGAATGAAAGATTTTAGTCCCACAACAAAATCACCTTCAATCACTTGCATATTCCTGAATAATAAAGAAAAGAATGGAATTACAGCATTATATCTGAAACTGGCCATGCCAAGGAAGTATGTCCTACCTGTAAATATTTATGTTACAACCGAAAGAAAGGCTAATAACTGTTAAACTAATTAATGAATATGGAAAACTATTAGGAAAACTTATTTTCCATTAACTGGTATTATGTAGGTGTAAATACAGATAAATAATAGAATACGTTTTTAAGTAAAACTTTTTGAGGGTTTCATATTTATCTAGAATAGAATTTGCAAATACAGTACCGTACGTTGATTGTATTAGCAATGCCACCTAGTGGCAGCCAAATATAGACATATTTAAAAAAGTACAGACACACTTAAAAAAGTTCTAGAAGAACTTGAAAAAAGTTCTAGAAGAGTGGTTCTTAACCTGTCATGGGTTACAGTCTTTGGTGAATGTAATATTATAGGTCCCTTTTGCCAGAAAGATGCATATTTGCAAAGACACATAACAACATGTATAATTTCAGGGCATTAACAGATCTCCTGAAGTCCATCTGATGACTATTACAATTAATGGAACAAACAACTAACCTAAAGGCCCAACTAATTCCCCTTGACCCTTGAGAAAAAAATCCATTCACTCCCCTTCCTTTACTCTCTGGTTAGTAATCAGTAATCCTGCATAAACAGTATCTAACTTTTCCTTTGTGGCTAGATATCTGTTCTCTGAAAACTACTAGATTTCCACTGTTTTCAAATCAATTTACAAAATTTAATGGTAGCCCACACTAGTCATTTTTCTCTATTGATTTTCATTAAATTTAATGTGGATCAAACAACTTTTACTTCTGATGTTTAAAGAAGTAATAAGAACCTTCAGGGCATCTGAATTAATTTATAACTTCAATCATACCTAAAATAGAAATGAAATTATTGATTAACAAACTTAAAAACCAAGACAATTTTTCAATTTTATTTATTATTTTTTTAAGTAATTTTTAAGTAATTTTTTAAGCCCCACACGCAATGAGGGGCTCGAACTGACAACCCTGAGATCAAGAGTCATATGCTCTACCGATGAGCCAACCAGACGCCAAGATAATCTTTCCATTTTAAAGGCAGATACAGGTATCTAATATTGTAGGAAATATAGTAACACTTTGAGATCACCATTTAGTTGTACAATGAGTTATAATTACCTAAATGAAACTTTTAAAAGAGGTAACTTTCATACTGAGAAGAACCTAATTGGGAAATTTTGCTTATTTTAAACAGGAAAAATTTCCCTATTTCATTTTTTCCCCCCTAGTTCATTTTAAAGCCATGATTTCTAGTAAAGAGTACTATGAAGAAGAATGAACGAAATCTTTTCCTTTTGCTAAATTTGGTTTCTTTTTCCCTTTTTTACTACAAATTATTATCAAAAGGATAGTTAAATTTCTGACCAGACTATGCTCCTCATATGGTGACTTGTTTTCTTGATGAGGAGTTATATATGTATATAGAAAATGTGCCAGTTTCATTAGCACAAAAATATATGACATGAGAATGTTAGTATCACATCCCTATGTGAGAATAAAGGCTCATAAATGAAAGGAGGTATAATTAGGACTTTCCAAACACAATCACACTTCACAGATACAAGGCGGTGATCTATAAAGGATAAACTCTGTTGATCATCTATCACCAAGAAAATGTTAAGTTTTAAAAGTACAAACAAATTATTTAGAATAGCTTCTTAAATAACACAGATCAAATTTTTAAACCTTTATTTGATTCTGCTTTTGCTTCTGGTTTCCTTGCTATTTTATCTGTTCTATAACTACAAAATTTACAAGTGGATAGTCTATACTTATTGAATAATTGTTTTCCTCCACATCTGATACCCTATTGGTTATTGACTACCTTCCTCTTGGGAGTACTACATTAAGATAATTCATGTAAAGTGCTGAGCACACAGCCTGGCATATAGTAAATATTCAGTAATTGTTAGGGTATCATTCAGGATAAGCTATAATAACAAACAACCCAAATTAAGTAAATTAACAAACTTTATTTCTCCCTTACTGTACATACCCATCGCAGGATGGTAAAGGGAATCTGCTCATTATAGAGTCTCAGGCTCCATCTTCATACAATGGGTAGGTGAAAGAGTATGACAAACCTTGCAGCTTCTGCCAGGAAGCAATAGTTATCACTTACGCTCACATTTCATTGGTCAAAGCAAATCTATGGCTGGAGTTAAATACGATGGAATGCAAAATCTCCCCAAAGGTATGTATACCATAAAAGTAAATACCAAATAAGGATTAAAAAAGAATAGAATCTACTTTAGTTAGTATTACTAGACAAGGACAATGATAAAGTTTGCTATTGTATTAATAGTAGTAGTAACAATGGTGTTAACTTCTTGCAATCTGACGTCCATCTCAACCAGGCAATTGAAAAATAAAGACCGGTGACATCTTGTATTTTCCTTTCGCTCAACTTCCCTGAAAATTATTTTTTGTAGATGCTCATTTTTCTTCATATGCCCCATTACACTTAAGGAATCCTGGAAGGAAAGCCTATGTCTAAATGAAAAGGTCTAAAAACTAAAGATAATCTGGTCAAATGGAAATGTCATATACTAAGTCTATTTCTTTTTAACAAAGCCTTTACATACTGAATTTGTTTGCTATATTGGTCTTTCACCCATTTTTGATCACCATTGTCTAAAAAAGTGTTTATCTATTTATTTATTTGATGGGGAGAGAGAGAGAGCGCAAGCACGAGTGCACACAAGCAGGGGAGTGGCAGAGGGAGAGGGAGAAGCAGGCTCTCCACAGAGGAGTGGAGCCTGATACAGGGCTCAATCCCCAGACTCTGGGATCATGACCTGAGCCAAAGGCAGACACTTAACCCACTGAGCCACCCAGGTGCCCCTAAAAAAGTGTTCTTTTGACAACACTGATGCATGATAAAACTCTGAGCAAACAAGGAATAGAAGTGAGCTTTATCAACTCAATAAAGTACATTTGCAAAAAACCTACAGCTAACATGATATTTAATGATGAGAAACTAGAGGCTTTCCCACTAAGACTGGGAACAAGGCATGATGTTCCCCCATCACTCCTATTCAAAATCATACTGGAAGACCTAGGTAATGCAGTAAGAATAGAAAATGAAAGGGTACACAGATAAAGAAATAAAACGGTCTTTATTTGCAAATGAGATGATTATCAATGTAGAAAATCCTAAAGAATAAATAAGTCCTGAAACATTGTTATAGCAAGGTTGCAGTACACAAAGTTAATACACAAGTCAACTGCTTTCCTATATACCAGTAATTAATATACACAATCCATGAATCATGTCCCTAGGTAATTACCCAAATGAGTTGAAAACTCATATACACACAAAAATTTTGCATATGAATGTTCATAGCAGCTTTATTCATGATTGCCATAATATGGAAATAACTGTGATGTCCTTCAATAAGTGAATGAATAAACAAACTCTGATGTACATCCAGACAATGGAATATTATTCAGCATTAAAAAGAAATGAGGTAGGGGCACCTGGGTGGCTCAGTCATTATGCGTCTGCCTTCAGCTCAGGTCATGATCCCAGGGTCCTGGGGTTGAGCCCCATGTCAGGCTCCCTGCTCGGCAGGGAGTCGGCTTCCCCCTCTCCCTCCACCAGCTGCTCCCCCTGCTTGTGCTCCCTCTCTCTCTCTGTCAAGTAAGTAAATAAAATCCTTAAAAAAAAGAAAAAGAAGAAATGAGGAAGCTACTCATAAAAAGACATGGAGGAATTTCTTTCTTTTTTTTTTTTAAAGATTTTTATTTATTTGAGAGACAGAGTGTGGTGGGGAGGGGCAGAGGAAGAAGCAAGTCCCTGCTGAGCAGGGAGGAATTTTAAATGCATACTGTTAAGTGAAAGAAGCCAGGCAGAAAAAGACACATAATGTGTAAATCCAACTATATGACATTTTAGAAAAGCCAAAACTTACAGAGACAATAAAAGGATCAGTGCTTACTAAGGGTTTGTGGGCAGAGGAGAAGTGGAGGGTAGGAATAAATAGGTGGAACACAGGCAATTTTTACGGTAGTGAAACTATTCCATATGATACTATAATGGAGGATACATCACATTACATATTTGTCAAACCCACAGAACTGTAAAACAAAAAATGAATTCTAATGTAAACAATTGGCTTTAGTTAATAATATATCAATGTTGGCTCCTCAATTGTAACAAATGTACCATACCAAAGTAAGATGTTTTTAACAGTGAAACTATCATCATGTTGTACATCTAAAACTAATATATTTCATGTCAATTATACCCCATTTAAAAAACAAAACACAGGGGAAGCTCTGTGTGTGTGTGTGTCTGTGTGTGTGTGTGTAAAATGGTACATGGAAACTTTATCCTTTCTGCAACCCTAAAACTGGTCCAAAAAATAAAGCAAGAATGCAAGCAAAGAAAGCCAGCCAGCTACTCAGAAGGAAGGGAAGGGAAGAGAGGGAAGAGAGGGAAGAGAAGGAAGGGAGGAAGGAAGGGAGGGAGGGAGGGAGAGAGGAAGGAAGGAAAGAAGGAAGGAAGGAAGGAAGGAAGGAAGGAAGGAAGGAAGGAAGGAAGGAAGGAAGGAAAGAAGGAAAGAGGGGTGTGTGGGTTGCTCCACTGGTTAAGCAACCAACTCTTGGTTTTGGCTCAGGTCATGACCCCAGTCAGGGTCATGAGATTGAGCACTGGGCATGGAGCCTGCATAAGATTCTATCTCTCCCTCTGCCCTGCTTACGGGCTTGCTCTTGAAAAAGAGAGAGAGAAGGAAGGAAGGAAGGAAGGGAGGGAGGGAGGGAGGGAGGGAGGGAGGGAGGGAGGGGAGTTCTTAGTCCTTTGCAAATTTCCCTTTTTTTTTGTCCAATCACTGACAGCAGCAACCCATTTGGATCAGGTGAAAATGTCACCTACCTTGCAATATAATTATAGCATCCTTTTAAATTTCTCTTTTTAGATACTTATAATACATACTGAATACCCAAGTGAACACAACACTGTTTTCTATTCAGTTAATGGTACCAACATCTACTCACTCAAGTCAAAAACCAACAGTTACCTTTGGCTCCTTCCCACATAACTAAGTCATAACATCTTTATAATTGTACTAGTCACGGGACGCCTGGGTGGCTCAGTTGGTTGAGCGTCTGCCTTTGGCTCGGGTCGTGATCCCAGGATCCTGGGATCAAGTCCTGTATCAGGCTCCTTGCTCAGCGGAGACCCCTCTTCTCCCTCTGCCCTTGCCCCTGCTTGTGCTCTCTCTCTCAAATAAATAAAATCTTTAAAAAAATCATTTATATGATTGTACTAGTCACATTTCTCTAAGATTTGTCTTGTTTCATCCCAATGCTAATACCACTCCAACCACTCTTCTGAAATATTAAAAAATTTATGCCATCTTTTGGCATCATTCTGCTTGCCTTCTCTCTGCAAGTCCTTTTTTGTAATCTCCCCTCCTCTCCATACTTCCTGCTACCTCTAAGGAAGCCTCTGTCTCTCAGAAGGATTATTGTAACTGCCCATCTTCTTTCTCTCCCACTTTCAATCTATCTACCACACTACAGCCAGTATCATGTATTCAAAATGCGGATCTGGTTGTTTTACTTGTACTTAATTTTAGCACATTTAAAATAATTCTAGGGGCGCCTGGGTGGCCAGTCAGTTAAGCGTCTGCCTTTGGCTCAGGTCATGATCCCAGGATCCTGGGATAGAGCCCCATGTTGGGATCCCTGCTCAGCAGGGAGCATGCTTCTCCCTCTTCTCCGCGCTTGTACTCTGTTTCTCCCTCTCAAATAAATAAAATAAAATAAATAAATAAAATCTTAAAAAAAATTTTTAAATGAAATAATTCTAAATACTCACAAACAAAAATCAAATTTACTTTGTGGCCTGATCCACTCTGGACCCCAGGTTATTATTAGCAGTAATAATGCCACAAAATTTTTACTTATTTGTTCAGATTTATTTATTTATGAGAGAGAGTGCGTAAGAAGGAAGGGACAGAGAAACTTAGTAGGCTCCATGCCCAGTGTAGAGCCACACCCAGGTGCCCCATCAGAAAACTTATATATGGGGCATTCCTATACACCAACAACAAGACAGAAGAGAGACAAATCAAGGAGTCGATCCCATTTACAATTGCACCCAAAACCATAAGATACCTAGGAATAAATCTAACCAAAGAGGCAAAGGATCTGTACTCAGAAAACTATAAAATACTCATGAAAGAAATTGAAGAAGACACAAAGAAATGGAAAAATGTTCCATGCTCATGGATTGGAAGAATAAATATTGTGAAGATACCAATGCTACCTAGAGCACTCTACACATTCAATGCAATCCCCATCAAAATACCATCCACTTTTTTCAAAGAAATGGAACAAATAATCCTAAAATTTGTATGGAACCAGAAGAGACCCCAAATAGCCAGAGGAATATTGAAAAAGAAAAGCAAAGCTGGCAGCATCACAATTCTGTACTTCAAGCTCTATTACAAAGCTGTCATCATCAAGACAGTATGGTACTGGCACAAAAACAGACACATAGATCAATGGAACAGAATCGAGAGCCCAGAAATGGACCCTCAACTCTATGGTCAACTAATCTTTGACAAAGCAGGAAAGAATGTCCAATGGCAAAAAGACAGTCTCTTCAACAAATGGTGTTGGGAAAATTGGACAGCCACATGCAGAAGAATGAAACTGGACCATTTCCTTACACCACACACAAAAATAGACTCCAAGTGGTTGAAAGACCTAAACGTGAGACAGGAGTCCATCAAAATCCTAAAGGAGAACACAGGTAGCAACCTCTTCGACCTCAGCCACAGCAACTTCTTCCTAGAAACATCACCAAAGGCAAGGGAAGCAAGGGCAAACATGAACTATTGGGATTTCCTCAAGATAAAAAGCTTTTGCACAGCAAAAGAAACAGTCCACAAAACCAAAAGTCAACCGACAGAATGGGAGAAAATATTTGCAAATGACCTATCAGATAAAGGGCTAGTATCCAAAATCTATAAAGAACTTATCAAACTCAACACCCAAAGAACAAATAATCCAATCAAGAAATGGGCAGAAGACATGAACAGACATTTTTCCAAAGAAGACATCCAAATGGCCAACAGACACATGAAAAAGTGCTCAACATCGCTCGGCATCAGGGAAATCCAAATCAAAACCTCAATGAGATACCACCTCACACCAGTCAGAATGGCTAAAATTAACAAGTCAGGAAACGACAGATGTTGGCGGGGATGTGGAGAAAGGGGAACCCTCCTACACTGTTGGTGGGAATGCAAGCTGGTGCAACCCCTCTGGAAAACAGTATGGAGGTTCCTCAAACAGTTGAAATTAGAGCTACCATATGATCCAGCAATTGCACTACTGGGTATTTACCCCAAAGATACAAATGTAGGGATCCGAAGGGGTACGTGCACCCTGACGTTTATAGCAGCAATGTCCACAATAGCCAAACTGTGGAAAGAGCCAAGATGTCCATCGATAGATGAATGAATAAAGAAGATGTGGTATATATACACAAAGGAATATTACGCAGCCATCAAAAGGAATGAGATCTTGCCATTTGCAATGACGTGGATGGAACTGGAGGGTGTTATGCTGAGTGAAATAAGTCAATCAGAGAAAGACATGTATCATATGACCTCACTGATATGAGGAATTCTTAATCTCAGGAAACAAACTCAGTGTTGCTGGAGTGGTGGGGGATGGGAGGGATGGGGTGGCTGGGTGATAGACATTGGGTAGGGTACGTGCTATGGTGAGTACTGTGAATTGTGCAAGACTGTTGAATCACAGATCTGTACTTCTGAAACAAATAATGCAACATATGTTAAGAAAAAAGAAAAAGAAGAAGATAGCAGGAGAGGAAGAATGAAGGGGAGTAAGTCAGAGGGGGAGATGAACCATGAGAGACGATGGACTCTGAAAAACAAACTGAGGGTTCTAGAGGGGAGGGGGGTGGGGGGATGGGTTAGCCTGGTGATGGGTATTAAAGAGGGCACATTCTGCATGGAGCACTGGGTGTTATGCACAAACAATGAATCATGGAACACTGCATCAAAAACTAATGATGTAATATATGGTGATTAACATAACAATAAAAAATAAAAAAACAACTTATATATGGCTCTTATGTATAACACAACACAATTTCAGATGTTCCTTGATTAAATCTTCATACTTGCTAAACTAGTATAACATACAGTACTGACTTTAATGAGAGTATAATACGTTCCTTCAAATAGCTCTTGAAGAATTCCTTCTACACTTGTGAAAAGCCTAACCACACTTCATTAAATCTGCACTTTGATCCCCCAGCAGAACTACTTAATTTATGGAAGCAAAGACTTAACTTTTCACTCAAATGAATTTTATAATAAATGATCATTTGTATGTTTCTAAATTCTTTACTGGATACATGGATCAATGGAACTAAAATAATAATGTTTCACATCAAGATATTTTATAAATGTCATTTTATAAAGGTTTCTCATGTATAGGAAAAGAAACAGGAAACAAAACTTCCTCGTTTCAAATATCTTTAACTTATTGTGCAATTTCTAATTTTCTTTAGAATCCCTTTTAAGATTCGGCAGAATCTGCTACCAGGGTTGCTTTTTAGATACTTCTAAATTAATCAAATGCTACAAATGAATTCCTTAATCTGGTTTTCCCAAGGAATCTCAGAGGAAAGGTCTAGAAAAGAAGGTAACCTATAACCTGTAATTCTTTCTTTTCCCTTCTCCCTCAACCTCTCATATAGCATTATACTTCTAAAACTGTAATTATTTAAGAAAAACTAATATGGATTAGTTCTCTGAGATTTATGTCCCTATTTGGGATAAAATCAGCAACCAATCACGAACAGAATTCTAAAATTTGAGATTTTAAAGTCCTATAAACTTGGAGAAGTTATGAATTACAGATCAATTCTCAAATTATTCTTCAGGCCATTAATTCAGCAGCCTTCTGAACAGTCATCCATTAATACTTATCTTCCCTGCTTCAGAAATGGCTTCACTAAAGCATAAAGATCAGAAGTGTTTGCCGTGTTGAACTTTATTAGGTAACCAGTACCACTGTGACAACTTTTCACCTGTGTTTCCCCAATCAAGATCAAGCTATTTCAAATATGGAATTGTTTTCAATTCCTCAGGAACAGGAATAGAGTAAGTAAGAGAGGCATCCAGGGCACAAAATTTAATGAAACACTCACTCACAAGCCCATATTTACATGACCCTGAAAGTGCCATTTAAATTCTGTGCCTAGATGTCTTGCTATTCATCCCCTGGCCCTAGCTCTGCTATAATTTCAGTACATTTGGAAAACCTACTTTTATCTCTCTAATTTCGTAAGTAAAATAGTATTTTTAGGAGTGGTACATTTTATATTTTGATTTAAAAGGACTTAAGAAAGCTTTTAATTCTACATGCATAATACTTCATTAATCACAATCAGTAAGAACACCAAAATGACTATCCCGGTGTGTATACGTGGTGTTCGAGGACACGAGGGACGACACCAAATCTCATTTGCTGATTAACAGAGAAAGTAAACTGCTCAAATTAACTCTAAGCCTTACATGGAATTTTGTACATTTAAAGAACTTCAACTATTAAAACAACAATTGCATAAGCAAAAGAACCATTATTCCAAAATCTGGAAGGATAAAAAAACATTTCCTGGCTGAATTAATTTAAGTAAACAATCTCATCTGCCCAAAGGTTTTTCCCTCTTCTCCTTTTAAATCCTCAACCCAAAAGGAAAAACAAAACAGAATTCTAAATCAAACTTAAAACACTGATTTGAGGATGAGAATGCTTCTAAAATGCAAAGGTAAGTAAATAAAAATCTTAGAATTTTAACTTCTGAAGTAAAAGCACCAATTAAAACATCTCTTTCAATCTTGCTTATTGTTATTCTTACCAGATAAAGGAGGAAGGTGTGCAGCCCTGTTCCAAGCCCAACAGAAGACAAAATTCCTAAGCCTATCCAGTAGGCATACAAAAGAAATTGTTTCTCTATACGTTGCACATACTGAAAAACAAAAAGGATACAGTGAAAAAAAAAAAACCCAACAGATTTGTTTAACAAAAATGTGTTATTTATCACCTACAATCAAAATAAAACAAACCAACTAAAATAAGTTTCTAGTAGGAAGAAAGCATTAAGAGGAAAAACCCTTTCAAGAGACCTAATTCTTTTTGTATGTGATGGCAGAGAGGCAAAAAATTAATCTAATTGTAATAAAGCTTGTGTTTAGACCTTTAAAATCCTACTATTGCAAATGACATTTATAGGAAAAATGCAAATTACTAATAAGATAACTATGAGAATAAAAGTTTTAAAGATATCTGAAAGTTACAAAGACTCTAAGAAAGCATTGTAATAAATAGTGGTGAGAGTGGGGCAGTTATTTATATATTTGTGAATGGAATATATTCTTGTTTATTCAAGTAAAAAATGGAATAAAATTATTTTTGTATATTTAAGACCAAAATGATTTTTAAACAAGAGCAAGCTGAATGAAGTCCACTGAGGTATGGACTTGTTGGAGGCATTCCAGACACTAGATTCTAGGCTCTCACACTGGCAAGTAAATTCATCAAGCCAGTTCCTTACAAACTCAATGACACGCACAGATTTCTTCAAAATATTTAAAAGAAATGCATTTAAAACTATAAAAACTCTGTGACTAGAGGTTAACTGCTTTAAAAAATAAAATACCACTTTTAGAACCATTTCCTATTAGAATACATTAATGTTTTACTATTTTAACAAAAGTTATTAACAAAATGTCCTATTTTCCTTTCAGTTATATTGTACTTACAGACTACAGACAAATGAATTTCTCCCTTTTTATACATATAAAACCTACCTTCAATCTAGGATGAATATATCTGTTTGGATGGATCACAGGAGAGTGTTATAGAAAATATGAAGACTTTGGTGCTGATTAAAGGATTCATGCTATTCTGACTAAACATCATCAGGAAAGTTACGTTTGAATCCTTGAAAATAAAAATGATATATGCCAAATATAAATGCTCAGCAGCCACGAACTGCCACAAGAATATTTTTAATATTTGGTCTTAAAAGAAAGACAGTAAGATATCAGTTATGAGATAAAGTTAAAAAACAAAACCAAGTCTAAAAATGTGGAGGGTAGAAATTTTATCAAACCCACAATAGCTCCATTTTGAAACTGTTTGGGGAGGTACAAGGTACAAGACCAGACAAGCTGCTGAACCTCTTACCTGTTGATGTGCTCCTTCAACATAATACGTAGCTATCAGTACAGCCAGCAGCAGTAAAAAAGACACCACAATGCTTTGACGATGCCATAATCTTAAAAACAATTTAAAAACAAAAATAAATGAAATATCTCACAGGATTTATCACTCCCAAAACAAGTTCTTGTTGAAGCATTTAGGTTATTTAGCACAGCTATAGGATCAGTTCTTTTGGGCTGAACTCTTCTGTTCTTAAACCCGATGGTCTCTTGGGGTACAGAAGGAGGTCAAGAGAAGATACATGGGAATAGAACATCCAATTTCTTATCATAAACCCTACTGTGTAGCCTTTGTCTTACCCAAAAGACTGATTGTGTTTACATCCCAACTTCTCACTGGGAGAGGCATTATAATATAATGAAAAAAGCACTGGCCTTCAAGTTAGAGGACCTGGGTCAGAGTCCCTAAGTATTGACTTAGAGTGAGACACTTAACCAATCTGATTCTGTTTCTTCTTCAAAATCGTAATACAGTTGACCATAACATGGGTCAGAACTGCGCAGGACTAAATGTGGATTTTTTTACAGTATAGTACTGTAAATGTATTTTCTCTTCCTTATGATTTTCTTAATATTTTCTTCTCCCTAGCTTACTATAAGAATATAGTACATAATATATACACAAAGCTTCTGGTCAAAAGTAGGCTATTAGTAGTTACGTTTTTGAGGAGTCAAAAGTTATACACAGATTTTTCAATAGTGTGGGGGTTAGCACCCCCAATCCCCATGTTGTTCAAGGGTCAACTATAATCATATATTTGTTTTACTAGTTTCAAAGAGTTGCTTTAAGGATCAAATGAACTGAAAAATGTTACAAAATGTTTTATAAACTGTAAGTACAATAAAACGTATGCTATTATTAAAGATAATAACTTAGAAAGGCAAGCCCAAAATGATAAGGCATGCAAAAGTTCAACTTGCTCTTTATGATATCTGAAACAGGGCTTATAAGTACTAACTTAAAGATATAACACATTTCCATGGCAGAGTCCTTTTTCATTGGCTCAAATTATCAGTAAAAGTGCCACGTATTCTGAACCCTGTCCTAAAGAATCAGTATCTAATGTACACAGGCCCAATTTCCCCTAGAGGTAAAGCCAGGAAAAAAAAAATCTCATCTCCTATGTTCTCCTTTGCATAAAAGATTCAATGTGAGACAGGGGTCAACTGTAATAATACTGTAATAATCCAGTTAGCAAATAGCAATATGTTCCCCTAATCTACTTTTCTCCAAACTACAGAAAGGAAAATAAACATGTGAATTAATTCATTTTGAAAGAGCAGTTGGTAGAGTAGGAGAATGTTAAAGATTTCTAAAATTAGTAAATAATGTTTATATAAAAGGTAATGGAAGACTCTTTACTTTGAGGTCCATTCCTTCAAGATTACTAGGATTTCCAGAGAAAAATACTGCAAGGTAATGAGTGGCTGTCTCCATAGGACAATATTCTGCCTTTCTTCCCGATCCCTCCTCTTCTTTTCATTCATTGAAGAGGGGTCTGAAAAACATTAGTGCAGAAATTTAAACAGAATGTTCACTTTTTCCAATCACTTTCAAAACGTATCTACTTTTCCATCCCACATCTGAAGGATACTTGCATATTAACCTCAAAAAACAAGCAATGTGTTCACATGATAAGTCTTAGACAGGCTAGGTGATTCTGCTCTAATCTGAGAACTATTTTTGCAATTATTTTACTGTCAGGACACAAGTTTCCTTTCTTGTATGCTACTGGGATACTAAGTTAGCCCACCTTCTATGAAGGGCAATTAGTATCATATCACAGAACAAAGTGGTTTACAGTTCAAAATAGGAAGGCAAACTATTTGGTTCCAAATCTTGGCTACAAGTTATGTGACCTTGGGCAAGTTAGTTAACCTTTCTGTCACAGTTCTCCCTTCTCTAAAATGAAGATGAAAATAGTACTTACTTTTTTAGGGTCACTGCAAAGATTAAATGAGTTAATTATGTAAAGCTTTCAGAAGAGTGACACTAAATAACTGTGTAAGTGTACAATTAAGGTCATTATCAAAATTACAAATGCATATACCCTATAACCCAATAATCCCATTTCTAAGAATGATTAGGTATGAGGTGAAATGTCTCTTGTACAAGTTTATTCAACACAATGTTACTTGTCTAAGCAAAAGATTATAAACAACTTAAATGTTAACAGCAGAAAACAGAGCAGTGATTAAAAGTATGGTATACTCAGACAATGGGATACTAAGCAGCCATAACGAAGAAGTTCTTCATGTACAATTAAAGCACAATCACTAGGAAATATTAAGCCAAAAAAAAAAACCCCCAAAAAAACCACAGTATAGGAGAGTAAATGTGTCATACTAACATTAATTTTAAATTCCAAGGGGGTGGGCAGCAGGGGAAGAATATATGAATGTACATGCTTTTTGAAAGAAAGGAAAGAAAAAAATAACATGCAAAAGCTGCTAAGATGAAGAGACTATATGACATATGCATGCCTATCTCTGAATCCTGAAACTCCTGGTGAAATGATATAAAATTTATCAATAATCAGAGTAACCAAAAGTCAGATAAGTGCTACAAAATGTGTTCTGCAAGGCAATGTAGTGATCAAGACAAAGAGAAACTACTATTTCAGATAGCTTGCACTTCTTCCAATATAAGAGAATGTCTATGATATCACCATGCTAGAGTATTATTTGCAATATGTTTGAGATGCCAAACAATTTAGAAGTCAAAAAGAAAGCCATTACAATTAACAGAAGTGGAAAATCTTTCATTGTCCTTTAAACACATTAAGGAAAGTTCCTACTTGAACCATCTATGTAAATAAAAGCTGTAATTTTCAGGGCTTTTTTTTTTGGTAAATATATGAATAAGAGTCAAATATACTGAAATTTACCACAAATTCCAAATTTGGTGAAAATATATATTTGTCACAAATGAAAAATTTTAAATAAACCCACAATGATCACATTCTTTTTTTGATATTTGTGTATTTAGGACTAGTGTAGTAAGTAACTTTATAATTTACCTCTAAAGTTACAAAATAGCATGATAAAACAGCACCAAACAATACCAAATAAATACTTACCACACCGTAAGATTAACAAATAATAATCTTGTACCTAGAACACTGCTGATGTGACTGTGACTAGGCTGCTTCTGCTATCACTATCAAAATTCACCATACAGGCGCTGGCCCATAATTTCATTTACTATGAGGAGTAAACAAAAGATAATTACAGTACTCGCCCCTTATCTGTAGGGGACATGTTCCAAGACCCCCAGTGGATGCCTGAAGCCATAGACAGTACTGAATCCTATATATAATATGTTTTTTCCTATATCTATATAGCTGTGATAAAGTTTAATTTATAAATGAGGCAGCAAGATTGACAGTGGTAATTAATAATAAAACAATTATAAAAATAGACTGTAAGTTAAGTGAATGTAACTCTCAAAGGGTCTTACTGTACTGTCCTTCTTGAGATTACGTGATATGATAAAATGCCTATGTAATGAGATGAAGTGAAGTGAACGATGTGGGCACTGTGACCTGGCATTAGGCTATTACTACCATTCTGAAAAATAGACCATTCTGTTCCTGGACTACAGTTGGCCACAGGTAACTGAAACCATGGAAAAAGAAAATGCAGACAAAGGGCAGGGGGGACTTCTGTAATCTTATATAAGACATACAAGAATCTTATTTTCTTATTAACAAAAGACAGTAAATATTAGATATATTTCTATTTTACCCCAATGAAAAGGATATCATTTAAACCTGCACATCTTCTCCATCCAAGCCACCATAATTTACCTGTGAAGTTTCCATTATATTGTTCCTTGTTCATTGCTACACGTCTCTGGTCACAATTTTTTCCATTCTCTGCCATTTCATAGATAGTAACTCTGGAGGAGCTAATAAAGCAAAATAAAATCCAAAGACATGTTACATATTCTGCTTTGCATTTATGACTGAATAAAACTGAGAAACAACATGGTAGTAATATTCTGCATGCTATTTGAATAATGTGTCTACACTTTCATCTTCTCTTTTATAATCAAGATATGAATAATTTGTATAGAAACTCTAATAGAAGTAGTAAAAATATAAAAGCCATGTAGTTGTAAACCTTTTTCAGTCATTCTAGTGATCTTCCAGATTAAAATTTGGAGGCAATTTGTCTACTGCAGAAGGATATAAAATACTAGCACCTTCAAATATTGATAAGCTATAATATCTTAAGTTTTTTGGGGGTGGGGGGAAGGGCAGAGGGAGAGAGAGAATCTATTTTTTTTTTAAAGACTTTTTTGTCAGAGAGAGAGAGAGAACACAAGCAGGGGGAGTGGCAGGCAGAGGGAGAAGGAGGCTCCCCACTGAGCAAGGAGCCAATGTGGGACTTAATCCCAGGACCCTAGGATCATGACCTGAGCTGAAGGCAGATGCTTAACCAACTGAGCCACCCAAGTGCCCCGAGAGAGAGAATCTTAAGCAGGCTCCACGCCCAGCATGGAGCCCAATATGGAACTCAATCTCACAACCCTGAGATCATGACCAGAGACAAATGTCGGATGCTTAACTGACTGAGCCACCCAGGTGCCCCTAAAGTTTTTCTGAGTCATAATCTAATATTATACACACTACTCAAATTTTACCAATCTTTCACCATTCTTTTAGCATTATTAGAAAAAAATGGATTATACTACCAAACATGTCAAAAATGTTGATACAGATCGAAGACCAATTTTATTTAGGAAAAAATTTTACTGAAAAAAAAAAATCTGGGCCTAAAAAAATAAAAATTATAAATGTCTAAGATATGTAAATGTACTCTTAATATCATGCTTCATATTACATGTATAGGTATAAATTTTTACTTTAAATCCCTGTATTACAACATATAAACTGTGCTGACATAATTATTCTATACAAAAACACCAGATTGCCTATAACTGTTATCATTCTTTCAGGTGTTAGTAAAGCAAATTTCTACTCAAGAAGCACAGTACTTCAGGGAGCCTCGCTGGCTCCTGATTTCAGCTCAGGTCATGATCTCAGGGTGCTAGGACTGAGATGATTCTCTCTCTCCCTCTGCCCCTCCTCCCCATGCTCGCTCGATCTCTCCCTCTCTCTCAAATAAATTTTTTTTTAAGATTTTATTTATTTATTTGACAAAGAGAGACACAGCGAAAGAGGGAACACAAGCAGGGGGAGTGGGAGAGGGAGAAGCAGGCTTCCCAAGGAGCAGGGAGCCCGATGTAGGGCTCGATCCCAGGACCCTGGGATCATGACCTGAGCCGAAGGCAGACGCTTACTGTCTGAGCCACCCAGGCGCCCCTCAAATAAATAAATCTTAAAAAAAAAAAAAAAAAAGGAAAGAAAAAGCACAGTACTTTGATCAAGTCTGCAATGCAGTCCTTAATACACTCTGAACATGCCAGGAATCCTGCTAGACCTATATTCAGCTGATTACAATATGATATGGTCATGGATTTAGTCTTCCTATAGTTCGTTAGTTGGAACTATTTTATTCCTTAACTAAAATTTTAACTATAATTACCACTTGCAAAATATATGCTTTGTAAAGGAAAATAAGTGAAAGACTATATATAAAAAGACTGAGCAAGGAGCATACATTCATCACTTCAACAGAAGGTGTCTTCTTTAGACACAATTCATTTGTGGACACCTTTGTTTTCTTGCCATCATTTCTCAATAAGCAAATAAACAGATCAAGAAATAAAGTATAGGTTTCTATTAGCACAGATGGATAGCCTGGAGTAGATGATTATTAAGATTTAAAGTCTGAAAATCTTGATTTGCATCCCAGATTTGTCACTAACTTGTGGTGTGATCTTAAGCAAATCTCATTTTTTTTTCTAGATCTTTTCTTTTGTTTACTTGTTGTTTTTGTTTTTTTTAGATTTTATTTTTAAGTAATCTCTACATCCAACATGGGGCTCATACTCACAACCCCAAGATCAAGAGTCACATGCTCTACCAACTGAGCCAGCCAGGCACCCACAGATCTTGATTTTCTGATCTACAAAGTGAGAACAAATTATCACTGTCACAGGATTGTAAGGATGAAAGAGTGAGTGTATGTGTGTGTGTTGGGGCATGCATGTGTATAACCACATCAAAAGGGTAGGAGGTATATGAATCAGTAAACTGCCTACACTAGAGAAACTACTTCACTAGTATATGCCTCACTGCTACCATTTCAATGATGTTAGTGTCTTTCATTCAGTGCTTATTTAAAAAATTCTGGAGTCTTGTACCAGGCTCTGAAGACATAAATATGAGTAACACAAGGTCCTTGTCCTCCAAAGGGTTCTTTCCTCTGACAGGGAAGCCAGATGAGCACAGGACTTCACTTAAAATGAAATAGATATATAGTATCTAACTTAGTGGGAAGAAAACAGGTTTTGGAATCTAACAGAACTGGCTTCAAACTCAAACTTCTATGAGCTTGGACAAATTTCTAAATCTCTCTAAACATCAGTTTCTTTAACCTATAAAACAGAGATAACATGACACATATCAAAGGGTTGCTATGAAGATCAAACAAGGTAATGTATACAAAATACTAATAGAGGCGCCTGTGTGGTTCAGTCGGTTAAGCGTCTGCCTTCAGCTTGGGTCATGATCCCAGGGTCCTGGGATCGAGCCGCACATGGGGCTCCCTGCTCCCTCTCCCACTCCCCCTGCTTGTGTTCCCTCTCTTGCTGTCTCTCTCTGTCAAATAAATAAATAAATAAATCTTAAAAAATAAAATAAAATAAAATACTAACATATTATCTGACCTTTCATATGAACTCAATATATATACTAGCTGTAATGATGAGGAAGAAAATACAGGAGCAAGTGTGGGAGCTCAGAGTACAGTACATTCAGAAGAGTTCATAAAAGCTGGAAATTTGATTCTGCAAACTTAAGTCATACTTATGTGAAGATGTTTTCAAAAGATATAGTCCAAGCAATTACAAAAAAAGATAAATGAAGTTATTTTGTGAAAATCTCTAAAACCAGAGCATCACAATAGGTTCATAAAATGTAAATGTTCTCCACAAATCATGCTTTCTGGGCTTTATTAATAAAATTAACTGAGGATATTGAAGTGGACCATATAATAAAGGAGTGCAGGATTTCCTATCTTCTAATCATTTAACTAGAAGCCATATTTAAGTTCTGTAAAAACTTAAAACTGGTACATTCATATTAAGCCAAATTCTGTAGGCAATTTTTTTTCAGAGATGAACAGCCTATTTACCTATATCACAATAAATAAAATGTAATTAATTTGTGGCAAAAACATGAACAAGTCACAAAGGGGCATGTGTATTATGAAGAAAAAATTCTAAAACTTGTCCCTCTGCAAAACACTGTGATAACTGACCTAATTTCCCCAGGCTTACTCTTTTCCGTAGTATCATCTTTAAGAGAAAAAACTTTTGGGTGCCTGAGTGGCTCAGCCGGGTTGTCTGCCTTTGGCTCAGGTCATGATCCCAGGGTCCTGGGATCAAGTCCCGCATGAGGTTCCTTGCTCAGCAGGGAACCTGCTTCTCCCTCTCCCTCTGCCTGCCCCTCTCTCTGCTTGTACTCTGTCTCTGTCAAATAAATAAAATCTTAAAAAAAAAATTCATGTACTTAAAAAAAAAAAGATAATAATTTTTATCCAAAACGACTTTAGTCCATTTGAGTCCTTACATATAACAATGGTATTATGAAATTGTTTGAAGATGTTTTTAAAGATATTGCAACAGGAATTTTCATCTGAGCAAACAATGTGTTCTTACACAATATGTTAAAAAAGAAAACAGCTTACTGACTTTTCCTACTCAAAAAATTCTCTGGAAAACAAAATAGTCTGGAATTTTGTTTTGTAAGAAATAACCAAGGGAACTAAGTTATTTTCTTTTAATCAGTCTACTTCTTACAAACAAAATAAGTTCACAGTTTTGAAAAACTTTTGCCATTCCCAAAAGAACTATAAATATAAAGCCAAACATGCAAAGAATCACTTGTGTTCTAAATAGTTAAGCTTATAAAAGCATCAAAACTTTTTTGCATTTTAACCATTTTTGAAAATATTTTACACTATTCCTTATCTTTTAAAACTCCCTTGAAAACACCCTCATTTCCTTCGTCCTCATCTTCCTCAATCACATATACACTTTGCAAAACTGGAATGTCCCTGGAACAACCTGCATCCTTATGGTCTGTCTGACCAGGTAAATGTAACTGGAGATAAACCACCCAACTGCACGGCTACTTTAAATTCATGCACTCTCTCCTCTCTGACAGTAAATAATGTGTTTAAAAAAATTTTTTTGGAAATTTGTTATGAAACAATGACAGTCAGATTCCTAGGCGTGGGGATAAATCCAAAGTATTCCTAGCTTATTTAAAGGACTGAAATCTCCTCGAACAGGAATCTAGCACATATTCCTGACATCCAGTGGAACTTACTTGCAGTGAGAGTTGTAATATCAATTTTAATAGCATGCAACTAAGTTAAGTTTTATTTTTAAGAACGAAACTGTTGGGCGCCTGGGTGGCTCAGATGGTTAAGCGTCTGCCTTCGGCTCAGGTCATGGTCCCGGGGTCCTGGGATCGAGTCCCGCATCAGGCTCCCTGCTCCTTGGGAGTCTGCCTCTCCCTCTGCTTCTCTCTCTCTCTCTCTCTCTCTCCCCCTCTGTCTCTCATGAATGAATGAATAAAATCTTTAAAAAAAAAAAGAATGAAACTGTTAAACTCCATAGGTCTGTGGATAGGATTAGAAGACAGAAATAGGAAAGAAGCATAACTCAAACATCAAATAATAATTTTCATTGTGAAAACATATCTAGATACAAGGAATGCTTTAAAAGGTTGCAACTAGCAGTTTTTAAACACAGCTGAAGCATTCAAAATGAAAGGCTAATATTAAGACGTGTGGGGTCTTTTGTTTCTGGCAGAAGTGCTGAGAAAATACTGCCAAAATCAGCTCACAAAGGTTCTTTGTAGGTTGTACATCCACTGCTAAGACTATAATATTTCATTCATTTTAAACATTAGCTACACTTGTAATGCAAAAACAATGTGAAACTAAATTACTTTGAGTTCCCTAAAATAACAGAGAAAACATTTATGGATGACATGAAAAAACAACTCCCAGAGTAATATCAATTAGTGGAGAATTTAACAAGATGAAAAGGAAAAGAGGAGTGATGAAGCCATTTGCTCTAATTTTCTTGGCCACTGTATTCCAAAGTAAAATGAACACACTTCCTTTAAAAAAAAAATCATTTATTCAAATGATTCTACTTTCTCATAAAAATATTAACTCAGCTTTCTCAATAATGCACACTGTTCTTCATACAAGTCATGCAGACAGCCAACTTGAATATTTCTTGCTTTCAGAAGTGTGTATACTTAGACTATTTAGTACATTCATTCACAGACTACTTCAAAACAGCTGTAGATTTTTCTAAAACTATTAAGATTAAGAAATTGCAATTTATTACTGGAAACTTAATAAATAATCTAAGCAAACAGTAATAAATATATTTTGACCAGTGAGGCTTTCATATAGTTTTCCACTTGTGCAGGGGTAAAAAGCCAAAGGTAATTCATACACCATGCACAGTATCAGTGACTATAGGATCATCTGACTGTAAGAGCCAGAGATTATCACGTGGTTGGGCGGTGTAAAAGTATGTTCTCTGAAAATTCATTATTTGAGTAAGAATATATGAAAAAAAAAAAGTCCTTGAATCTTTTTGAATTTTTTAAAAAGATGTATTTACTTATTTTAGAGGGAGGGGGAGGTGCAGAGAGAGAGGGAAAGAATCCTCAAGCAGCCTTTCCACTGAACACAGAGCCCAACATGGGGCTCGATGTGGGGCTCAATCCCAGGACCCTGAGATTGTGACCTGAGCCAAAATCAAGAGCCAGACACTTCACCAACTGAGCCATCAGGTGCCCCTTTTTTTGAACTTTCTAAAGTCTTGGGGAATTAGACAAATTAAAACCTCAAGTTAGGATACAATTTAAACACATTCAAAATCACAATGTAGGGGCGCCTGGGTGGCTCAGTTGTTAAGCGTCTGCCTTCGGCTCAGGTCATGATCCCAGGGTCCTGGGATCAAGCCCCGCATCGGGCTCCCTGCTCAGCGGGAAGCCTGCTACTCCCTCTCCCACTCCCCCCTGCTTGTGTTCCCTCTCTCACTGTGTCTCTGGCTGTGTCTCTCTCTGTCAAATAAATAAATAAAATCTTAAAAAAAAAAAATCGCAATGTAACTCCCAATAATGGTTTAGTGGGTTATGAGGGTATATATTTCTGGCCTAAACTGTCCCTCAACTTAACTTAGTGAAGTATAAAATACATCACACAGTCTTCTAAAACTGTTGAAAAGGCCATTGCTCCAGATCTAATTTTTAATTAGATAAAATTTTAAGTAAAAATCCCTATTTTAAAAAGATACAACCTGGAGGACATTTTAGGGACCCCCCCTTTTCGAGAGTTTCACAGATTTGGGGGGAATGTTTATCTCTCATTTTATCTATATAAAATATGATTCTATGTTCTTTTGGGCAAAAACATGACTTTATTTTAATAGAGAAAATATGTAACTTGTAAAATTACAGCTTGAAAAATCTCATTTCTCCTTCTCTCTCAATCTACTAACTGTTCAATCAGTTTTTCATAACCAATGCAATCTCAGCAAAACATATTCACCAAAAAGATGGGGGAGTAATGTCAAGAATTGAAACAGTAAAAGGAGTAACATTCCAAAGTTGGGAGATTCAGCTGTGAGCCCTTGGGAATGTTACTCCACATTTCTGAATCTCTCTTTCTGCATCCAATTATCAGGCACATAAAGTAAATTATGGCCATAATTTTCTTTCTATTCTAATAGTCTAAGAATTCTAACTAGCCCAAGGTTAAGGTTTGGATTTATGCCACAATAACTACTCTGTATAGTGATTAATAGTTTACATACAGACTTGCTAAACTGATACTAACAACCCTTTGTAGGGAACAGTTATTTTAATCCTTACCTTCTACAAATGAGAAATTCAAGGGCTGGATGGGCCCTAAATTGCAATTCAGCAGCATATAAATGGCAAAGTGAGAGTTCCACCTCCCGTTTCCACATCCAAATTCAATGTTTTTTCTATTACACAAAACAGTCTAGTGAGAGTCCTTTCAATTCTCACCAGGGAATTCCGGAGTCACAGAAAAAATAAAATGATAATAAAATAGTTCCAAAAGTTTACCATGTTCTAGTATTTCTAAACATTTCCCATCAGTAGGATTAAGAGAACACTCCTCTTTGTTGATTCTCACAAACAGACAAATAATGGGACTGTCATTAAAATTGATGACTTCACCTTTGCTTCTTTCAGTCATTTCTTTGTGGGTTTTTACTGTTTGTGTATTTCTGACAAAATTTCAAATTCAGATTGCTTAACAGACTCCCTACTTTAACTGCCCCTAAATACCTGGGGAATATAAACTAGCCCATACAAGTCATTAATAAGAGAATAAGTTAAATCACAGAATATTTGCAAATGCCAAAGGTACACATTTCAGATTATTTAAATCAAAATAAAGGACTTCATACGGATAATTCTAAGCTTTATGATCTATGAAACAGATTTTTTTTATTATCCACAGTTTGGAAAAATACTAGAACTTGCTATATGTTATCCATCCAGTGAAATGGTAGTAATGTTCCCACTACACCCATTAAGATGGGTAAATGGAAATAACTGTTGGTATTTTTTGGTCATTTAACATTAAAGAGACCAGAATGACCTACAGTATTTTCTACATTGAACTGTCATTCTTTGCCAACTTTAAAGGGTATTTTGGGTTTCATTTTCTCTTAAGTATTAAATAGCTTCCTGAAAATAATCATTTAGGGACCTCCACTTCTATCTTAAGAAAATTAGAACCTACTGAGTAGATAAAGTATGGTGTCATTATGTGTAACAATGAATTCTTAGCATCCAAATGGCTTCAAGATAGGGTTTTATAAAATAATAAACTAAAATACTGCACATGGAAAAATGCAAATTAAACTTTTCAGTAACATATACTATGTGATGTCAGGTACATCTACTAGGAAGTTGGAGGGTTCCTTCCTCTCCATAAAAACTGGACCCTGGATTGGACATATTCTTTGAGAAATCACTGGTTTCACAACAGGAAGAGGCAGTCTCCATGGTCCCCTCTAACCCGCCAAAAAAATAAGTAAACTACACACCAGATCCAGAGAGACTGAATGGTCTAAGAGCTAGGTGGTTGTGAGGCATGGTGGGAAAAGAAGAAAACCTGAGCAGTAGGAAGGAAACTGATAGGAGCAACCGGCACCTGAGAGGGCTCAAGCTACCCTGAGAAAAGATTCTGAAAGCAACATCCCTGTAGGAAGACTGAATTGGAGGTGGAAAGCTGTATTAGTGACTTCTCCTTTGGGCAAAAACCCATGAAGAAAAACAGAATGTCACCTCAAAATATGCCACTTTGGCATACTGATTACTCTGAATTAAAGGCACTTTTAAGAAATGGCACTCTGTTTCTTAAAACGGACACTCTGACTCTCCTTTTTCTTCCTGAAAGCAAGAAATAAAACTCTCATGTAAAAGGTACCCTCCCTGTACCAGGAAGAAGGAAGACATTCTTATCACCAGAGATGGGAACTTGGGGCTGATAAATCTGTACAAACAAACTTTGTTAAATTAACCCTTACCTTCCTAGTTATTTCTTCACCATTTACTACCTCTAGATCAAACTTCTTTGTCTCGTCAATTCTTTATGAATTTATTGTTTCTTGGTCTAAAAGGTATAAAAGCGTCCTGCTCTGGTCACTTCTTGGGGTCTTCATTCTCTTGAAGGTTCCCATTTACATGTGAAAAAAAATAATAAAGTTTGTATGCTTTTCTCCTATTAGTATGTCTTATCTTAATTAAACTGCCCTATCAGTTTAATTCCCAGGTCCAGCAGGAGATCCAAACAGGTAGAGAATATTTCCTCTGCTATAACCACAAGGGCCACTAATGTAGTCCCAAGTCAGAGCTGCCTTTCTAGCTCTCATCAGAAGTAGAAGTAAACCCTCTTTGTAAATTAGGTCTGCTGGACTCCAACAGAATAAGATCAATCAATAAACTCACAAAAGTTCCAGCAAACAAGCCATTATCAATATAGACCCCTCCAATTGGCCCCACCAATCCCCTACCTCTTCAGGACAAGAACCACAGATATCAGAGATTCAAGTACAAATTAGGTATATTATAGAATAGCTATGTATAAAATGTTTACAGAACAAAGGATGCAATTACAAAGATGAACACACAATAAAAACTATCACACCTGAACAGATTTGAAGGAAAGAAAAACAAATGGAACTTCTAGAAGTAATAACTGTTGAAATTAAAAGCCAATGGATGGATTAAATGCATGGATCAAACACAGATGAAGTGAGCTGGATGAGCTATCCAGGGAATTTATTAAGAATGCAGCAGGGCGCCTGGGTGGCTCAGATGATTAAGCGTCTGCCTTCAGCTCAGGTCATGATCCCGGGGTCCTGGGATCGAGTCCTGCATCGGGCTCCCTGCTCCTTGGGAGCCTGCTTCTCCCTCTGCCTCTCTCTCTCTTTCTCTGTCTCTCATGAATAAATAAATAAAATCTTAAAAAAAAAGAACGCAGCAGAGGTAAGATGGAAAATATAAGCAAACAGACACAGAGGACAGAATGAGAACGTCTATTATTTCTTTAATTGCAATCCCAGAAGAATATAAGGAATGGGAGAAATGTAAATTCAAAAAGATAAAGACCTAAAATTTCCAAAAATGAGTCCATCAATCTAGGAAGTAAAACATAACCCAAGTAGAACAAATAAAAATAAATCCTATCCAGAAATACTGCAATCAAATTGCAGAACACTAAAGTAAAGAGGTCTTGATCTTTTTTTTTTTTTAAAGATTTTATTTATTTGACAGAGACACAGCGACAGAGGGAACACAAGCGGGGGGGTGGGAGAGGGAGAAGCAGGCTTCCCGCTGAGCAGGGAGCCCAATGCGGGGCTCGATCCCAGGATCCTAGGATCATGACCTGAGCTGAAGGCAGACGCTTAACAAGTGAGCCACCCAGGCACCCCAAGAGGTCTTGACCTTGAAAGAAGCCGGAAAGAAAGGACACATCGCTAAAAATGGAAGAACAGTGGTGTGCCTGAGTGGCTCAGATGGCTAAGTGTCTGCCTTCAGCTCAGGTCATGATCTCTGGGTCCTGGGATTGAGCCCCGCAATCAGGCTTCCTTCTCAGCAGGGAGTCTGCTTCTCCCTCTGCCACTCCCCTGGCTTGTGCTCTCTCTGTCTCTCTTTCTCTCAAATGAATAAATAAAATCTTTAAAAATAAATAAAAAATAGGATGCCTGGATGGCTCAGTTGTTAAGCATCTGCCTTCGGCTCAGGTCATGATCCCAGGGTCCTGGAATCGAGCCCCACATAGGGCTCCCTGCTCAGCAGGAAGCCTGCTTCTCCCTCTCCCACTTCCCCTGCTTGTGTTCCCTCTCTCACTGTGCCTCTCTCTGTCAGATAAATAAAATCTTTAAAAAGAAAAAATCAATCAATCAATAAAAATAAATTTAAAAAAGGAAGAATAGTTAGAATAGAATGAAAGCAGAATTCTCAACAGCAACAATAAAAGCCAAAAAACAATGGAATAATATCAGAGTTTTGAGATAAAACAGCTAGTCTACAATTGTGTGCCCAATAAAATAGAGACAATAGTAAGCAATAAATAAGGGTATTTAACCAAGTATTGTAAAAAAAAATAAAAGTGTCTGTGACGATAATTTTAAAAAGAAATGAAATGTGGATAATGACATATAAATTTGGAAGAGAAAGATGAGAGCTAACATGTCCTAAAGCTGGGGAGCTTCAAAATAGTACTTGATAGAAAAAAGTCCAAATAGTCCAAATATGTCAATAATCAAATTAAACATAAACAGATTAAACTTATCACTTTGAAAAGGTTGCAAATTGTTATTTTTAAAAAAATCCATGCTTGAAAGGCTGAAAATAAGACAAAAGACAAAAGTCATTATTAGGGACAGAGAACATAATGATAAAAGGTTTCACTGAGCAGGAAGAAATAAAAATTCTAAATCTGAAAGCACTAATACAATATAGCATCAAAATTTATAACGTAAAAATTGTTAAAAATACACAGAGCAATGGATAAATCCAACACTGTACTGGGAGATTTCAAAACAACTGTTACTGATATTTCAAGCAAACAAAAATGATATAAAGCAAAGTTAAAAGATTTTAACAATACAATTAAGAAATAAAATGTAGGGGGCACTGGGTGGCTCAGCTGGTTAAACATCTGCCTTTGGCTCAGGTCATGATGCCAGGGTCCTGGGATAGGGTCCTGGGATAGAGTCCCGCATCCGGCTCCCTGCTCAGAGGGGAGTCTGCTTCTCCCTCTGCCCCTCCCCCAAATTCGTGTGCAAGCACTCTCTCTCTCAAAAATAAATAAATAATATCTTTGAAAAAAAGAGAAAATTTCCTTAAAAAAAAGAAATAAAATGTAGGAATAGATTTAGCATCTGACATTTAGAGAATACAATTTTTTTCATAAGCCATTTATCATGATTAAGCCAAGAAACCAGTCTTAACATATTCCAAAGAATGGGCATCATAGACCACATTCCCTAATAACTCAGAAATTATGGCAAACAAGAGGCACCTGGGTGTCTCAGTCAGTTCAGTGGCTGCCTTTGGCTCAGGTCATGATCCCGGGGGTCCTGGGATTGAGCCCCATGTCCTCCCTATTCAGTGGGGAGCCTGCTTCTCCCTCAGAATCTGCCCCTCCCCCTGCTCACATACTCTTGCACGCACTTGCTCTCTCTCTCAAATAAATAAAATCTTTAAAAAAAAATTATGTCAAGGGCGCCTGAGTGGCTCAGTCGTTAAGCGTCTGCCTTCGGCTAGGGTCATGATCCCAGGGTCCTGGGATGGAGCCCCACATCGGGCTCCCTGCTCAGCAGGAAGCCTGCTTCTCCCTCTCCCACTCCCCCTGCTTGTGTTCCTGCTCTCGCTTTCTCTGCCTCTGTCAAATAAATAAATAAATCTTTAAAAAAAATATTATGTCAAACTTTAGTAACAAAAATATAACATTTGCACATACTTAGAAGTTAATGCACACAGTTTTAAATAACTCGTGGGTCAAAATAAGAGAAAACTGAAAAATGCTCAGAACTACTAGAACTAATAAATGACTTTATCAAGGGCACAGGATAAAAGGTCAAACCAATACTCTATTAAATACCTGGAATAAACAATTAGAAAATTAAATTTTAGAAATTTCATTTACAACAGCATCTGAAAACATAAAATACTTGAGGTAGGTTTGACAACATACATAAAAGACCTATTCTAAAAAAATAAGGAAAGAAATTGCAGAGAGCCTAAATACATGGGGAAATATACCATGTTCATTATTTGAAAGACTTGATATCGTTATTATGACAATTTCCCTCAAACTGATATACAGGTTTAATACAATCTCAGTCAAAACTCATGCAAACTTTTTTTTAAAGATTTTATTTTAAAGAGACAGCGAGAGCGCTGCATGAGCAGGGGGAGGGGCAGAGGGAGAAGGAGAGGGAGAGGCAGACTCCCCACTGAGTGCAGAGCATGCTCACTGGATGATGCTCACTGGATCCCAGGACCCTGAGATTATGACCTCAGCAGAAGTCAGATGCTTAACCAACTGAGCCACCCAGGCGCCTCTTAAGCAAGCTTTTTAAATAATCAAAAGTGACAAGTGGATTCAAATTTATATGGAAATGCAAAGAACTTAGAATAGCTAAAACAATCTGGATAAAGAACAAAGTTGTAAGGCTTGCACACCTGATTTCAAGATTTATTATAAAGCTAGAGTAATGATAATCTGGTTCTGGCAAAAGGACAGATATAGATCAGTGGAACAGAATATAGAATACATAATTAGACCCACATATAGTGGGTCAATTAATTTTCAACAAAGGTAGAAAGCAATTCAATGGTGAAAGGAAAGTCTTTTCAACAAATAGTACTAGAATAACTGAATATTCATATGAAAAAGTGAACATCAACCCTTCTTTCTCAAATTCAACAACTGATTTGAAATGGATCATAGATCTAAATGTAAGAACTAATACTATAAAGCTTCTAGGAAAAAAAGGAGAAAATCTTTGCAATCTTGGAGTAGACAAAGTGTTTCATAGGATTTAAAAAGCATGAGCCATAAAAGAGAAAATTGATAAACTGGACTTTACCAAGTTTAAAAACTTTTGCACTTTGAAACACTGTTAAGAAAACCAAAAAGGTAAGCTACAGGAGAGAAAATACTTGCAAGATACATGTATCTGACAGAGTTCTTGTGTCCAAAGTCTCTCTCTCACTCTCTCCACACATATAGTAATAAAGAATGAAGGTGTTTTGTATAGGTATGGAAATAGAGAAAGCAACCAAGAAACAGAACAGAGGGCATTTCAAAAGATTCTTGTGTGTTTTGGAACTCTTTATGGCAAGATAGAGCAGCGGGGAAAGGAGAGATTATTCAAATTGGTTATCCATATAAGAAAAGAAAATTTGGATTACTACTTTGAACCATGCACAAAATTCCATTCCAAATGGATTAAAGATTTAAAAGTCAAAAAGCAGAACTTTTAGAAGAAAATATAAATACTTTTTGCCTTGGGATAGGGAATGATTTCTTAAGACACAGAAAAAAGAGCTGTCCATAAAGGAAAAGACTAATAAATAAAACACTGAAATTAAAACTTAAATTCATTACAAGATATCTTAAGTGAAAAGATAAACCAGAGAAACACATAACTGAAAAGGACTAAACAGGCAGCTTATATAAAGAATTTACAATACTAAGAAAAAGACAACCCTACAAAAGTAAAACAGGCAAAAGACAAAGAGGTATTACAGAGCAGAGGAAATATATATGGCCAATAATGAAGATACCTACTTGATCTCACTTACAATCAAAAAATATAGATCAAGATCACAATGAGATACCATTTTTATCCAGTATGCTTTACTATATAACAATTTAGCTCCAAAATTTAGTGACTTAAAAAAAATCATTTAGTATTTCTCATGATTCTGTGAGTTAGGCCAGGCAATTCTGGTCGGGGCTAGGTTGGCTCTTGAGCCAGGCAAGTCTCAGATGGGATGCCTCATGTAAGGTCCCCTAACCCCAGGTTAGTCTGGCCTTTTTTCACACGATGGGCTCAGGGTTCTGAAGAGCCACAAGAGAAGACAGGCCCCAATGTGCAAGTTTTTCAAGTCTCTGCTTATGTCACACTTGCTAATGTCCTCTTGGTCAAAGCGAGTCACAGAGTCAAGGAGTGGAGTAACAATAAATCACATTACAAAGGGGTATGCATACAATGATGAGAATTTGTGACCATTTTGCAATTCAACACTCAATTTTATAATCCACCACACCATTCTTTACATGGATTCTTTCAGCAGAAATTAAGACAATAGCAAAGTTAGGAAGACAACTTGTAAAAAGCTGAATACTGGTATACTCTTGCTAGCAATTCTATGCCTAAACATATAGCCAAAAGAACCTCTTGCACATGTGAAGAGTTGATATGTACAATAATATTTTTAGCAACACCAGTCTTAATAGCAAAAGCTCTAACAACTCAAATGTCCATTGTCAGAAGAACAAATAAATAAAATGGCATACAATTATACAATGAAATTTTATATAGCAGTGAAAATGGATTTTCATTTACTCATTTAACAAGTATTTACTGCGTACATACTATCTGCTAGGCATACTCTGAGATGCATCACTTAACAATAGTTATTAAGGTACTGATAAATTCAATTATTTAAATTTCTTTTTTTAAGAAAGATTTTATTTATTTGAGAGAGAGAGAGAAACGAGTGATGGGGGGGGAGAGAGAGAAAGAGTGAGAAGCAGACTCCCTGCTGAGCAGGGAAGCCTGGTTGGGGGGGGCGGGGGGGGCCCACTCAATCCCAGGAACTGGAGATCAGGATCAGAGCCAAAGGCAGACACTTACCCCACTGAGCCGCTCAGGCGGCCGTCAAATATTTAAATTTCTAAAAATAAGACTTGCAGATACAGAGATCCTAGAGACATCCCTATGATTATTTAATAAAAAATTAAAGAAAAATCTTCCATCCCATTGAAGCAGTACTAAAATCTCCTATAAACAGATCTTAAAAACTAATAAGGGGCAGAAGAACCTTGTAATTCTCTTTGATTAAATGCTTTTTGCAATGTGGAGACTTGAAAGTTTCTGGAAGGAACCAGACTCAATAAGGAAGTGGTTAGTCAGATCATCGATTTTAACTTCACTGGACTTTGGTCTCATTTAGACCATGGAGCAAGATTTGACAGAGCTGGCCCTTTCTTTTATTTTCTGTTTTTATTTTTTTAAAAGATTTTATTTATTTGCCAGAGAGAGAGAGAAAGCACGCACAAGCAGGGGGAGCTGCAGGCAGAGGGAGAAGCAGGCTCTCTGCTGAGCAAGGGACTGGCTGAGCCTGATGAGGAACTCGATCCCAGGACCCTGGGATCATGACCTCAGCCAAAGGCAGACGCTTAACTGACTGAGCCACCCAGGCGTCCCAGAGCTGACCCTTTCTTAAAAGAATTCTGAATAAGTAAAAACTTTCACATGCTTTTTATATATATATATTATACACGTATACAAATATATATATATGAAAAAAAAAAGAAAAATCTCGTTCCCCTCTGTCCCTCATCTAGTACATTCCCTGCCGGATATAACCACTTTTATTACTTTAATATATCTGTTCATTCTTTTTTTTTAATGATTTTTTATTTATTTGTCAGAGAGAGAGACAAAGCACAAGCAGGGGGAGCAGTAGGTAGAGGGAGAAGCAGGGAGCCCAACGCCTCGATCCCAGGGACCTGGGATCATGACCTGAGCTGAAGGCAAGACACTTAACGGACTGAGCCACCCAGGCGCCCCTCTGATAATTCTTTCTTCAAACACTCCTTGGCCCCCTTTTGCCAGTTCTCTTTTACCTGACCTGGGCCCTCTCCTTTTCTCTGTCTCTCCAAGTGATTTTTCTGGTTCTGTAGTTTAAAATCCTAGCCTGAACTTGTATTTCTGGTCCTGATCTCTAGATCTATGCACCTAAGAGCACATTTGGATGATTGCTAAGCATCTCAAATTTAACATGTTCTTTCTTCCTCATTCCCATCCCCCTTCTTGTAACAAACCTGGTCCTCCCCAAATCTTCCCTCTCCCAGTGCTTGGCACAACCATCCACCCAGTTACTAAATCCAGAAGCACAATCATCCCTGACTCCTCTCATTTCCTTACTCCTCACATCTAATCCAGGACCCAGTCCTATTCCAAATATATTTAGTATCCACCTACAGCTCTCCATTTTTTTGTCACCACTCAGGTCCAGGCCATCTTTATCTCTCACATAGACTACTGCCATGGACTCCTAACTTCTCTTTCCATTTTTATTCTTGTCCCCTTCAATTCATTCTTCACATATAAACAAGAGTGGACTTCTTATAAATCCTATGACTTCCCTACTTGAAACTATAGAAGGACTTCCTATTACACTCAAAATCAAATCCAAATTCATTTCCATGGCCTGCGAAGCTCTATATAACCTGGACCAGGAGTATATTTCCTACCTCATTTCATGCCGCTATATTCCAGATATATTGTGCTAGTCTCAGACAGGCACATATCCACATTAACTCTCTCAGACCCTTGTTTACTTCATAATATTTATTACACTGTGTTTATTCTTTTATTTCTGTATTTACTTTTTTCTCTGTTAGGCTCCCACTGAAATACCTGTTTCTCTATCAGGCTCCCAACTAAAATATGTTTGTCTCTGCTTCCCACTGTTTTCCCCAAAACCTGGTAAAAGACCAAGATACAAGATTTTTGCTCACTGACTGGATGAATGAACAGATATGGCAATAGATGTCATTGCAGAATAATCTTCCCATGCAAAGAAAGTGCTAGAAGATACCACTGAACATCAAATTCTCAAATTTCAATCTCAAATTCTGTTATGACTTACACAAATAAACTATTTACAATAATACCAAAAGGCTGAGAGAAGAGCCTACAGAAATACATCATTTTTAAAAAGAATCTCACATATGTTGTAAAATATACACACAATGAAATGTATACATATTTATTTACTGAACCTTCATTAATACTGAGCAAACAACATGCACCCTGATGTTTATAGCAGCAACAATAGCCAAATTATGGAAACAGCCCAAATGTTCATCAACTGATGGATAAAGATGTGGTGTGTACACACACACACACACACACACACACACACACACACACACACACACACACGGAATATTACTCAGCCATCAAAAAGAATGAAATCTTGCCATTTGCAACGACATGGGTGGAGCTAGAGTGTATTATGCTAAGTGAAATAAGTCAGTCAGAGAAAGACAAATACCATATGATTTCACTCATATGTAGAGTTTAAGAAACAAAACAGATGAACAAAGGAAAGGGGAAAAAAGAGAGGGAAACAAAATATAAGAGACTCAACTATAGAGAACAAACAGGGTTGATGGAGGGAGGTGGGCGGGGGATGGGCTAAATGGGTGATGGGCATTAAGGAGGGAACTTGTGATGAACACCAAATGTAAGTGATGAATCACTAAATTCTACTCCTGAAACCAATATTACCCTGTAGTTAACTAGAATTTAACTAAAAACTTGAAACAAAACAAAACAAAAATACCGAGCAAACAATGGTCAAGTAAGCAGTAATGAAAAGACATGCTTTCAAAGAGGACTGGGAAAGTTTTCTCTTAGCAACTGCTCTGCAGGCTACTGGATGGTAACAATGATAACAGTCATGGTTAACTATATGCCATTCTAAATGCTTTACTTAAATCTATTCATTTAACCCTAACAGTAAAGGTACTGACTTCATTGTCTACGAGGGAATTGAGATGGCAAGAGGTTAAGTAACTAGCCAAAGGGTTGCACAGTACTAAGAGCTGGAATTGGAAACAAGGCAATCTAGTTTATTAGCCCTGGCTCTTAACACTATCTACCTAGTCCTTCCAAAAAAAATCTATAGACCAAGCTTATTATTAAAGAACTTCAAGAACAAGAGAAAACATCACAATGAACTACTGAAAAGACTATGTATCTTTGAATACCGACAAACTCTTCAGCAATTACCATTAAGCTGGGATAGGATTACTCAGTGGGTTGCCCTTGCTTAATTTAAAAATGCCTTAAGCTTTAAATGCCTTAATCTTATCTGACACAGAAAAGTATCTCCTGTTCAAATTTCTAAAACCTTCAAGGAGCATAATATTTTTAAATGAGCTTTACAGAGGGTTTACATAATATATAATATCAGTTTAGCAAACCCTATACAAAGCTGCTTCCCAAACAGTTTCTTGAAGCAATAAACTCTTTAAAAGTTTACCCCTCAAAATGTTTGCAAGTCTGTGAAGGCAGATTATTAACTAATACAACAACAAACAAATTATCACTTAACTCATCCAATTTGTTTCCGAGGTTAGTAAAGATTCTCTAAGCTGGTGTTTATTTTTATACCAAAGAGAGAGAGAGAGAGACACCAAAAAAGAGCACTAGGCAAAAGAGCAGTGATAATAAGTATCTAGCCCTCTGATCTCCAAAAAAGGGGAGAGACTAAACAGGTTTTGTGAAATCAGTTGAAGCAAAAAGGTTCTCAACAAGACAAAGAGTTAACTATTCCTACAGTGGCTATTTACCCAGAATAAAATAGAGAAATGACTCTAGATTAATAGATAATATAACAGAATATTAAAATTATAAACAGTTTGGAGAAATTTTTTTAGCAAGAACAAAGAAATTAATAGTTTCCTCCTACTTATTACCAACAACATTCATTCAGTAGAGACATGTGTAACAAAGATACTCTTTTCCACTTGTCAGAAAGAAGACACCTTGATATCTGATAGTAATGAAGCCTTAATTCAGAATAGCTGTTCTGAAGAACAGAATTTTCTTTTATCTTTCCTTATTCCATTCCACTGCAAATCTTGCCAAGTACAGTGTTTTTGTTTTTCTAGAATTTACAATAAATCAGCTAAAAAGGGGGGAAAATATATACCTATAAATCCCTTTAATACATAAAAGACATCATTTTCATGCAAACCAGGAAATATTACCAAACCATAAAAACATGCCTGGAGACAACCTTAGCAGAACAGAAAGAACACCTGGGACCTCATTTCCAGTTCAGGTTCTGGCACTACCTAAACCACATGACCTCAGGCAAGCCAATTACTGACTGTTTCTGAGGAAGACTATAACGATATGTTCACAGAGGTGGCTTTTAGTTCTAAATATTGCTTTCAGTGGGTTTCGGTAAAATGATAAAGTTTTTTTACTTAATAAAGTAAGGCTACTTTTAACCTTTAGTTAATCATATATAAGCACCAAAAACTTCACCTTCCTCTGCACTTGGAAATTCTTAAGTGACAATATATGATGACCAAGAAAGATCAGATTTAAACTCCCAAATGCAAAACTATACTCATTTTCCAGTCACCGACTTATTAACCACAGTGACTAATTCAGTGGGTTACAGTATCAAACTATTCCTAAGTAGCTTTTGTTGGGTTCAAAGGTAGGGCAAAGATCATCTCAGAAAAGTGTGTGATTATTTTCAGATAAATAACACACTTAATATAAAACATCAAATTGTGAAATGATACAAGCAACAGAATTCTGCACTGATATATTTCCAGCTTTCAGAGTAAACTGACATCACCGTATTTTCATTTCTAGAGTGATTTCCCGTTTACTAACTCACTTAATCATTGTGACAATCCTATGAAATAAGTAAGCAGTATTTTATCACCACAATCCAGACCAGCTCAAAGTTAGGTAACCTACCAATATTTATTCTGGAATGTGAGTCACAGAAATTAAACTGTATTAATCAAGTAGGATATATACCTCAAAGGGGAAAAAAAGCTTTAGTGTTTTAAAATAATATAGGCAAAGCAGTAAAATATAAAAGATTTCTACTACAGAGTCATTTCACACCCATACAAATTGGCCACATTTATCTAGGTACCACCATCCTTCTGCCAAAGGTCAATAAAACACATTCTAGAATTCATAAAATGTTGCCTAATAATTTCTATCATTTATGCTAAAAATACACAACTAAAATCACAGCTCATAACACAATTAATAGGAAACAGCTGTCAGAACACTAAATTCTATATCATTACAACAGCAGAAACACTTGTACACACTTCTCCAAAAAATCAGTGTAGTCTGTCTACAAAATTTCTGCCATCAGCCCCAAAGGAGAATTGAAAGACATTAAAGTTAGGAAAAGGAGCTGTCTTGCCATGATAGATAAACAGTGCCAGAACCTATATGAGATTTTTGCATGGATTTGCAGAAAAACAAAATAGTTTAAACCTACTGGAGGTCATTAAGTAATCTTACTGTGACACAGGGCCACAGGCTTCTTGGAAGTTTAGAGGTTAAGCAGACCTCCAGGTTTTATTGCAAATACCTCCACTGCAATATAGCAACAAGGGGGGGCGGTCAGGGATTTGGAAGAGGTAGAGAACCCTACTCTTCATAAAGTAGTAGATCCGTGAAGGGTCTTTGCAAAAGATCAACGGAGCGAAGGCCCCATTCCCTTGGCCACCAACGCTTTAGATGGCACTTACATGCCTGAATTTTGTTTAGCAGCGAATACGTTTAGTATCATGTATTACCATGTGTCAGTGGTTGGGGAGGTCAAATTGACAGGTCCTGAGAAACAGCTTGGTCATCAGCAGGGAGGATCTCCATTTACTCTGAGGTCCTAAGCACCCAGGCAGGAAAAGATGGGTACTGTACAGAGCTTAGAACAGCTTCCAAGTCCGCGACAATGAGAGCGAATGGTAGGAAACCCAGTGTATGGGTTCACTGTACTGGTAGCCAACCATGAGGAGGTGTCCCAGATAACCTGGCTACCGCCAGACTGAGACACTCAGAGTCAGCAGCGCCCTAAAACACTGCTTGAAATCGAAATCACGGTGCCCCAGATCTGCATGGTCTAAGTGGGAGAGCTCCGGAAGAAGCCAATCTCTGAGGATAGTCTTAGGCTTCCGTCCCCAATTCCACGCGCTGGCTTACCTACCCGCTCTGACCCCGGCTTCTCCGGATCTCAGGATCCTGCAAGCGGCTCGCGACCGACTCTCACACCCGCCGCTGGGGTCTGGCCAACCGGAACTTGCGCGCGTCACTTCCGGTCCGTTCCCCACCCCCCCCAACCCCTCCGGGGACCGCCTCCAAAAGACAAAAGTTCCCCTCTCATTTCTGCAACCTCCGCGGATCGTCGCCGGATTTCAGCTCGGGTTTAGGTTCGGGACCTGTGGGCGGGGCGAGAGGAAGAATGACTGTTCTCTTCGCGGATCTTGATCCGGAACTTATCCAGGAGTCCCGGAAGAGATAACTCGCGTGATAGAAGCGTGTTCCCTACCCGAAAGAAAAACCGCAGAGGCGCCGAGTGAGGCGGTGGGGAGGTTCTCTGGGTAAGTCAGCCCTTCACAGGGCTAAGGAGAGGGATGTCATTCTCCATTCTCTCTCCACTTAGAATGTTTCGTCCCACTTCATTCCATACCTCCTCCCCCAGCCTTTCATCTTCCCCATAGACTGCTCCGCCCAAGTGGACGCTGGAGCCACTGTTCCTGTTCTGCCAGTCGTCCTTTGGAAGAAGGGACCAAGATCCTGGGAAGGAGAGGACCCAGAATTTCTGGTTCCCATCAACGCCTCCATTCAGGCAGCATCGATGCGCGCTCTCCGAATGTGAGAAGATACCGCGCAGGCCTCACATTCTGTTGAGTACTTACTGAATACCCACAGCGTATGAAGTTGTTGAGTCCTGCGAGGAAAGAAAAGTTTCCACGAATATGACCGAAAAATGTGTCTCTGTGTAACACAGACAAAATGTTCAGAGAAATATTTAATCCTTTAACGTGATACCCCCGCCCCCGGCACTAGACGCTGAGAGTATGATGTGCAGTAGTTATGTGTAATTGCTACAGCAGTTCTGTAAATAATTAAGATTGATTGGGGGATGATAGAGACTTTAGAGAAAGGTGTCATTTGAATCACGCCTTCGTGGCTGATTCAAACTTGTGTTTGTGTATTTAAGTGGAGAAAAACAAGAAAACGATTTTGGGGGAGAAATTGCTTCTTGAAGGGACCCAGTAATTTGGTGTGGCTGGAGAGTACAGTATGTAGCAGGAGAGTATATTAGAAGGATAAAGTAGGTTGTAAACAAATTGTGTAGTGCTTTGAATTCGTGCTAAGGGATTTGTTTTATTCTTTAGGCGTTTATCTGGTGGTTTTTGAGCTGGGAAATTACAGGATCAAATTTGTGCTTTAGAAGTACAATTTTAATGCCAGAGGACTAGAGTGAACTAGGACATGCATGAAGCAAATGTGGAAAGATCAGTTGGAGAAGTGAATTTTGGAGGTTTGAGGCCAAGAGATCATTAGGGCACTGGTAGTAAAGGTAAGGAGATAGATTTAACACAGATAAATTCAACAAGGTTTGGTAACTATATGTGGTAGGACAGAGGGGAAAAAGTCCAGGGTTACTCAGAAATCAAGAATACAGAAGAAAGAAGTTTGAGAGGGAAAGGAAGATCCTGAGTTCAGTTTAGGACACAGAGTAGAATACTTCATAGTACTCTAGCAGAAGCTGGAAATTCAAGATTGGAGCCCAGGAGAGACTTTAGGAGTCCTCAGCATATGACAGTTTGAGAATAAATGAGATTGTCTCTCTCTCCTAGATGTTAGCTCTATTAAGAGTGGGACTTTGTTTTGTTCAGTGCTCCATCTTTAGGATCCAGAACAGTGCCTGGTACACAATAGGCCCTCCATAAATATCGATTGAATGGAAAGAGAGTATACAGACCATCACTGTCCAAAAGAACTTTCATGGAAGTGTTCTAGATCTTAATAGAGTGGCCGCTAGCCACTTTCAAGTTGTTGAGCTGTTGAGCACTTGAAATGTGGCTTAGTGCAACTGAAGAACTGAATTTTTATTTAGTTTTAATTAAGGTTAAATAACTGTTTGACTGATGGCTACTATATTGGACAATGTAGGTATAGACTGAAAGGGCATCCGAATGTTTAAGCAGGGGTAATTATGTACATCGGGGGTGAACAGGACGTAGAGCTAGAGGAGACTGGAAAAAACCTATCAGAAAGATAGGGTGACAGATTAAAAAATTTTAGGGAGGAAAGTGTAAAGAAAAATTATCAGTGAGTTGTGGGGAAAGCTCAAGATGAGGCCTAAAAGGAGGCAACTCTATTTGGCAATTAGCAAATGTCTAATTCCTTAGCAATTTCAGTTGAGTGGGGAAGGGAGGCAGGTAATTAAAGAAGTTTAGAGGTAAAGGGAAGAGGAAAAGTCAGGCAGTGGTTTAAGGGTCAAAGAGGATTTTGGAAAGTTTTTTTTTTTTTTTAGGTTGGAAAGGCCCAGGTGCAGCCGGTGGAGTGGGATTAATGGGTGGAGTGTGGTTCAGGAGGGGATGGGATCAAGGGCATTGGTGAAAGGGGCTTAGTCTGGTGGAGGAATTAGAATGCACCAGGAGGAGGGTTTTATAGGACATGTTTGTTTAGCAGTGCCATCATTTGTCAGGATTATCCATGAGTTTAAGAATAGTTAGGTTTACTGTAGTCACAAGCGCTGGGTTTATTGGTATGTTTGTAGTGGAAGTACGGGGGCAGGCTGAAACACCTTTTGGAGGAGTTAGATGATAATGTGATCAGGCTGATAGGAGATTAGAACATCCTAAAGAATAAAGATGTTAGGATTAACATGTTAGAGACGTCATGAGATGGTACAGAAGCAGTAAGCTTGTTAATTTCTGGAACTTTTTCTGCTTTCGGTTTTTGCTGACTCTTACTGGTATATATGTTTTTAGATAAAGTTAAGAAGATGATTAGTTTTCTGTCATGATCTCTAGATGAGTATCTTTTATACCACTTTTGCTAGTTATGTTACTGCAGATAAGCAGCTTCTCTGTTGGATCCTTATTTTTCTTTTTTTTTTTTTTAGATTTATTTATTTATTTGACAGAGAGAGAGACAGTGCGAGAGAGGGAACACAAGCAGGGGGAGTGGAAGAGGGAGAAGCAGGCTTCCCGCTGAGCAGGGAGCCCGATGCGGGGCTCGATCCCAGGACCCCGGGATCATGACCTGAGCCCAAGGCAGATGCTTGACTGAGACACCCAGGCGCCCCTGATCCTTATTTTTCTTGTCTTTAATATGAGGCTTATGTCTTTTTTCTTACTTCCGAACAGCCATAATGGAAGTAAAGGGTTTAGTAAGTTATGCAACACGTAATAGGTCCTCTATATGCAGTTCCCCTCTCGGGGATAATACCTGAATCTGGTATATAGGATATTTCGTTACTTTACAACCTAGGAGTTGGTGGAGAAAATCCTTCTGATTGTTGACATGGAGGTTATATATATATATAATTTTTATGTAATTGAATTTTTGTTCATTTTGGAGTTTAGTTAGATTATCAGAGAGAAGTCCTGCTGACATGTAAACATCATGTAGTAAATTATAGATGCATTATGAGATAATGTAGGTTCTAGTAAGAATTTGATATATTTTTTTCTGAATGCAAAAGCATCTAGAGCCATAAAGTACTGTGTCAATACAGCCCTGTCACCAGATGTCACACCAGTGAAAGGAATGAAACTAGGTACTGACAACTTAACGTGTGTGACCCTTTTACCTTCTGGCCACTCTATGTCACTCTCTTTTGATCCCTCCATGTTCATTTCTTTAGGATTCTGTTTTAGCCCTTCCTTCACTCTGTATACTTGTCCCAGTGGCCTCACCACTTTCATCACTTCAGTAACTTCAGATATATGTTGTTTTCTTAAATTTGTATTTCTGGCCTAGGCTTATCATCTGACCTTTAAGGTGGTATATCCTTTTTTATTGTTGCTGGACATCTCTAACCAGGATGTCTTTTGGTCAAACCAAGTGAAATATATCCTAAAATGATTTCAGTATCTTTTACTTTCAAACCTGCTATTTCACAAAAATTCTCTTCATCAGTAAATAGTACCTCTGTTCTCCATTTGTTCAAATCCAGGTCATTCTAAACTTCTCCCTTTCTTTTATCACCAGACCTCCAGTGAGTCACCAAATCATACAGACGTGCCTTGGCCACTTGTTTCCTTTTTCATTGACACTTCTCTTGTCTAAGTGACTATCACCTCATCTAGACTATTGGGAAAGGCAAAATAGAGCAGCATTAAGAACATGGGAATGGAGTGTACTGATACATGCCTCTACATGGATGAACCTTGAAAATATGCTAAGTGATAGAAGCTTGAAACAAAAGGCTACATGTTGTATGGTTTGACTTCTGTGAATGTCCAGAATAGGCAAAATGTAGATTAGTGATTGCCAGGGGTGGAGAAAATGGGAAGCGGCTGCTAATGGGTATAGAGGTTTCTTTCTGAGGCACTGAATGTGTTCTGGGATTAGATAGTGGTGATGGTTGGCACAACCTTGTGGATATATTTTAAAAAATTGTACTAAATTATACACTTTAAATGGGTGGATTTTGTAGTATGTGGATCTGTCTCAAAAAATTTAACATCTCCTATGCTATCCTCATTTATTTTTTAAAATTTTAAGTTTTTATTTTTAAATAATCGCTACACCCAGTGTGGAGCTTGAACCCACAACCCTGAGATCAAGAGGCACATGCTCCACCGACTGAGCCAGCCAGGCGCCCCCTCCTCATTTAAAATATTTGATAATACTGTACAATCTGCCTACCATATAATTTCAAAAACAATGTCCTAATTTTAACATAAATGAGAAAAGGAAATTTGACTGCCGTCTGTGGCATATAGATTATGCAATGCATAATCAAGGTTATTACTTGTCATCACTACAAATATGGTGGCCCCATGTATTTCAGTATATAAATGCTTACTCTTCCACTAGAAGAAGAAACTGATAGTTTGTGCCTATACATGGAAGCATTATGAGTCCAACAGCCTCAAATGTAGACTGATACAGGTGTTTTATTGGTGACCCAAACACCATCAACAGCCTTGCTGAGGGAACAGGAATTTCTAAAATACAAAGGATAAAGGATGATCTTCCTTTGTTTTATGATAGTTATACTTCTGGTAAATTCAGTGTATATTAGAACTATGCAAAAAATACTTTGTGTCCATATGTATAATGAAGTTGGGTTCTAGTCTCAGATATTAATCATTTTTCACCTATAATTTGCAGTGGGGCAAATCTTCACTTCGTAAGACTTTTAGCATTCCGTGCTGAGGTCTAGTAAACGTCAGCAGTGCACCTTACTCCAGGCCCATTGTTGTGATAGCCAGAAACTTCTCTGTGCAGTTGGTACCATCCCCATTGAGAACCACTGGATTATGAAGACACAATTAAATGAGCACTATATTCCAGAGAAGGGATGAATTATTCTTGGTTTCCTTGGGTCCTTTAGACAACTTGGTGAAATGGAGTATTTCCTTCCTCTACAAGACTTAGGGAACACTGGGCAACAGAGCTTTATTGTATCCAAGAACAAGATAGATAATCCTTATGTTGAGATTCAAAATGACCTAAACTGCTTTACCTATATTCTTGAATCTTTTAGAATACACAGGGGAAAAAAAGAACAGTACATTAAGATCCAAGATATATTTTGCTTTTTTTCTGGATGACCTCATATAGTTTTAAAATGTTGCTGCTCATATATATTGTCAAGGTGTCTTGTCTGATAAGCCTGTATCTTTTCACTGCTATGTAGTGATAACTTTTTTCCTTTCCTTTAAGATGCTCTCCAAATCCTTGGTGATGGAATATTTGGCTCATCCTGGTGCACTTAGCTTGGCTGCTGGAGTTGCTTGTGGCATGTGCCTGGGCTGGGGCCTCCGTGTACGCTTTGGGATGATCCCCAAAAGCTCACTGAGCGAGACCGACACAGAGACCGGAAGTGAAGCAAGCATCTTAGGAGAGAGTGGGGAGTACAAAATGGTTCTTGTGGTTCGAAATGACTTAAAGATGGGAAAAGGGAAAGTGGCTGCCCAGTGCTCTCATGCTGCTGTTTCTGCCTACAAGCAAATTCAAAGGAGAAACCCTGAATTGCTCAAACAATGGGAATACTGTGGCCAGCCCAAAGTGGTGGTCAAAGCCCCTGATGAAGAAACTCTGGTTGAATTATTGACCCGTGCGAAAATGCTAGGACTGACTGTAAGTTTAATCCAAGATGCTGGGCGTACCCAGATTGCACCAGGTTCTAGAACTGTGCTGGGAATTGGGCCAGGACCAGCAGATCTAATTGACAAAGTCACTGGCCACCTAAAACTTTACTAGGTGGAATTTTGTATGATGGTCCCACCAAGATGTGCTTTGAAACTGTTAAATTCTAACAATAAAAGCTGAATTTCTCCCCCCATCCAGCTTATGTATTTTTGAGATGAAAATCTGTTTCCACGTTCTTCTATAATGTACTTGGCTCAGTTACAGTTATCTTGGGCTTAAAAAAAAAAAAAGTTGGTTAAATGATCCTGATGGTTCAAGTGATAGCTGCTGAAACAAATGTTTATGATAAAGAAACTGGTCACAAGATTGGGTTACAAGGGCAGGGGGAGGGGGGAGCATTTCCTGTGCATGGTCAGGTCCCTATGTGTTAATAGCTCTTCTTCCCCAAGACAGTGTTGCTGTACCGCCTTGAAGGACCAGGGTTCAAGGGTATTCTCATTGGATGCAAACTATAGTTTTCCTGCCATCACTTTTCAGATGACTGATAGCTAACATTAACAGATCATGGTGTAACCCCACACAATGGGTTTACAATCTAACCTGGATTTTTTTTGTCTCATTGAAGTTTTATAGCAGTTGATATAATCCACCTGTGCAGTACTTCATGTTCCCTGACCCACACTGGCCAAAGGTTCTCAGCAGTGCTTCTACATCATGGCCTGTAAGAATTCCTTTTACTTCCCCCAACTTTCCTAATAGCAAAGGCCTTGAAAAACTTGTAAAGTGACCTGTATGGACTTTGAAGGTATTACTGGGCCCACAGAAGAATTTACAGTAATTGTGGAATTAATGTAGTGTGTCATCCCAACATCCTACTGTTTCTTTACCTAGAAGTTAAGGAACCAATTATTGAAGGGCACCTTTATTTCCCTTTTGATCTTTATATGCCTATCATGACATAATTCCAGTAATTACTGTTAAACCAGCTGCCCAGAATATGAAGGAGGTCCCAGTTCCCAAAAGCTATAGCTTCGCGAAGGAAAGCCTTTTAGGGGGATCCTGACAGTACTTCTAAATTGAGTATATCCCTAAGAACTGATGATGCCAGAAGAGAATTTTGGTAACAGATGCACGTTAAGTAGCTCCAACTCTTCATGGTTAACTTCAACAGTTAGCATTAGTTAGCATTTAACTACAACATAAGCAGCACGGTAACACAACTTCAAGTTCTAAGGTCAGTGGAGTCTGGGCAGAACACTGAAGATTACTGCAGCCAGTCTTAGTTTCTAATATTTAGTCAATTTTATAGTTTATGCTGGCATGACAGCATAGGAGAAATTCCATCTGTGAATGATGCCACAGTAGCAACTGTTTCTAAATAGAATGTTTATTCAAAAGTGATGCAACAGCATGTAACTGAGATGAGGAGAACTCAATCGTAAATGCATGAATTCTGGCTCAGGTAATTTCTGAGGCTCGCCTCAGAGACAGATGGCTCCAAGTTCAAAGACAGTGCATTCCCAACAGGATGGCCTGCTGTGGTTGACTCAAGTAATTTTAAGAAATCATGGTACATCTACTAGGATGAATTGTACACAAATCCTAGTAAATCTGGAAATACGTTATGCTTATTTCCTAGTTCACCTGTACTTAGTATTTATTTTACAGGGTGCTTAATCTTACAGTTCTCAGGGTATATTCTGCAGAGCCCATAGTGTCCTTAAGATAGTTCCATGGGGTCAAAACTATTTTCATACTACTATTTTTTTTTTCTGTGTTGACATTTGCAAAGGTGGGTAAAGCTGTTGGCACCTTTCACAAATCAAGACAGGAGCACCCTACCTATACAAGTAGTACTTCACAGCCCTATACTCAGGGTTAAAAAAAAAAAAAAGATTCACTCAATGTCCTTGATAAAGCAGTAAAAATAAATATATTAAATTTGACCTTTGACTATTTCTATTTGTCTTAATATTCTCTGTAATATTAACACTTCTGGTACACACTGAAATATGAATGTTGTCTTGAAAAAAATGTGTGGCTGAATTGTGAGCTGAGGTGAACTAGCAGCTTTTGTCATAGAAGATTTTTACTTGAAAGAACTGACAAACTAGTTATCCATCCAGACCTGGGTGTTTGGCAGATATTTCCTCGTAAATTAAATGACCCAATCATTTTAAGGAAAACAACTGACAGTATTCTGGAAAACTTCTGCCTCTCCTCCCAAGTTTCCCAAAACTTTTTCCCAAGACTTTTCTGATGATACCAGTGTTCCTCAAATATTTTTTTTAAAGATATTTGTCAATATTTAGAAGACCTGTACAACTTAGTGAATCAGTATTTTCCATATAACCAATGCAATGATATAACCATAGCAATGATCCCTGGGAGTTCATTCTTTTCGTGCATAGGTAAAAGATCCATTCAAAGATACTAATGGATTTTAATAAAACATCACAAAAAGTTCAGTGTTACGGTTTCAGATTCCACATTTCAACTAACCACAAGTATCTCAAAAGGTACTCCTTTCCTTTCCTAATTCCATATCTGCATGAGGCTAGACTTTCTTCACATACTTAAAAATGGAATATACTGATATAATATAGAAGCAAATATGAAAATCCAGCAGTCCTCTGTGAAGATGAACTTTGAAGAGACTTGCAAAAAACAGTGCAATACCACTCTTGTTTTGAGAAATATGGTTGATTCATAATTGTTTAACATGCAATGAGTTTAAGTTATATTTAATGAGTTTAAGATTTTATTTGACAGAGAGAGACACAGTGAGAGAGGGAACACAAGCAGGGGTAGTGGGAGAGGGAGAAGCAAGCTTCCCATGGAGCAGGGAGCCCAAATGTGGGGCTCAATCCCAGGACCGTGGGATCATGACCTGACCTGAAGGCAGACGCTTAATGACTGAGCCATCCAGGCGCCCCTAAATGAATTTTTTAAAATGTTTTAAATACTAATACAGTAAATAGCAACACCTACAATTCCACTTAAACTAAAGCTCTTTGGGACCTTCAATAATTTAGGAGTGTAAAAGGATCTTAAAGTTTGGGAGAACCACTAGTGTGAGAATGTCCACATGACTAAATTTACAGAAAATTCAAGCAGCCCTACTTGGAGATCATGTCAGTGTGTTCCTATTGTACTAAGTTGTACAATGTCTACGTTGAATATCAACAAGTATCGGATTTTTTGGAACAGTGGTACAATGGTACAAAGATCACTGAAAACATGTTTACCTCCTGAGAGGTTTCCCATTATATTTCTCTCCCCCTTCTTCCCTATTTCAGTTAAATTTAAAGAATTATAAAAACTCTTAATGCCCTGTTTTTAGTTCCTTCTCCCAGACCATCATCCTATTCAGAGTAATGTTTGGGAAGACACCTTAAAATAAATGATCAATTTGTTCTACCACTTACTGTATAATACTTTACTGCCAAGTCTTGAGGTAGGTAGGCATTGAGATTTAAACATACTCCTGAAAATAATTCTGGAAAGTACTCATCGTGTTAACATACACAAGAGGGAACATGTTCAGAGGTTCAGCTTGCTCAGGATTTGAACCTATGTCATACACCACAGTTTCTTTCTACGATAGCCCATTATGGATGGTTTATGTGGAAACTGTATCATTGGACATAGTATCACATTAAAACAGGGCTTTTTATTTCTTAAAGTTATAAGAAAACCTTTACTAAATATTTAACTTAAGGAAAAGAGATGAATTATTCCATTGGAAAAACAAAAACAAAAACAAACCGACAGCTGATTCAAAGTACAGGAAAGGTCCAGAAGAACAAATCTTGACTCTGATATGAATGAACTCCCAGGGATCATTGCTATTCTCCCTCATGATTTTGATAATGATGAAGAAGGAGGGGGGGTGGGGGTGGGGGTGGGGGAGAGATCCAGCAGAAACTTAAGTACAGCCAGATGTTTGTAGTATGAAAAACCAAAAAAGATGTTTTCTGTATGAAAAACCAAAAAAGGAATTTTCCAGCTAATACTATAATTTTTGATAGGAAAATAAGGGATGGGATGATTAAAAGTGGGGAAGGGCAGGGGTTCTAAGTTTAAAAAAAGAAAAAAGCCTTCCATGCAGCTTATGGTCATTTGCCCTACGTAGAGAATTACAGGGCAATATAAGGCTAGGTAGGGGGCTAACTATTGAGGATTAACAATGAAATGAACTTGAAGTAATATTCTCAGCCATAAAAAGGGCTGAATTCAAACACTGGTTAAAAAAAAAATTACTTAAAGTACTCATAATGTGGGGGCCCTTACTATTCATGATAAGGGACAGTACGTTAACTACATGCTTATATACTTTTATTTCAAGTTAATATAACATCCATATCTGTACATTTAAGTGAAATGCTTAAAAACCTAAGGTACCACTTGGTTAAAATGATGGAGATAGCCAAAATGTAGCCCACTACAGTGCTGTTTCTTCAGACTACTGCATGTACCTTATTTTTTTTTTTTAAAGATTTTATTTATTTATTAGAGAGAGAGAATGAGAGACAGAGAGCACGAGAGGGAAGAAGGTCAGAGGGAGAAGCAGACTCCCCGCTGAGCAGGGAGCCCGATGTGGGACTCGATCCCGGGACTCCAGGATCACGACCTGAGCCGAAGGCAGTCGTTCAACCAACTGAGCCACCCAGGCGCCCTGCATGTACCTTATTAACTACAGTAATGCACATGATGCAATGCTGTGTTTTCACATGTCCCAATCCTCATTCCGCTTCTCTGTTCCTGCCTCACTGTACTGCGCTTCAGTGTCCAATATGAAACTATCACAACCATAGTTCTTTTGGTTTAGATTTGAGAGATATTTAATTAAAACTTCCATTCTACATATTTCCACAGTCCAGTAATTTATTTTAAATTTGAGTAATTTCAAATTCCACAAACAAAACTGAAGAACAGCAATATTTTGTTTGAATTCTCTCTTCTGTACACTCAGTGATCTAAAACACCACAATATCCAACATACACAAACCTCAGGGAAGGGTTAGTAAATACACACAGATTGGAATCATGGTGCGCTTTGTTCCTGAATGGAATGGTCCCACAGAAAAAGCACAGGATACAGCACAACATAGGGGCACCTGTTACATATGAAGTGAGCAAAAACACACTAGCATTTTCTATATGCGTAAGGAGGAAACCTGCAGAGGTTAGAGGGCCTTTTATGCTCATTGAAAAGTCAGGCAAGTTGTCTGTAATGCATTTTTCAAATAATTTGGAGAGCACTGCAATCCAATGTAGGATATGCTGATTAGTGTTGTCTTTGTTGGCATTGACAGTCTTAACATGGTCACATACCAGTATTTTTGCTGTAGCTTTTAAGTCAAAGATTTAAATGCATTTAGACAATACATATCGAAAGCCGTTTACATACACTAAATTTAAGAGATTCAATATTAGAGTTTTTTTTTCTTTAAACACTACAGAGTGCAAATCAGGTTCTTCACAACAGATTAAGTATTAAGCAGTTCTTCAAAGAATGACGGGGAAGAAAAAAAAGCCCAAGTGAATAAAACATTGAAACTATTCCCCTTTGAAAATAAATTCTAAAATGATGCGGAATGTGAAATAAGCTTTTAACACAGGTGATCCGAGTTTATAGTTAGAAACAAAAAGTAGTCCTTCATGAAATAAAGATTATAAGAACATGTGCCTGTTTTCCTGTTATAAACTGAGAAGCGGGTAGAGACGACGTTTCAGTACGAAAATAGGCGACTACAGGATCAGCTTTCTGTCTCACATGCTGTACCCAAAGCCAGGCTGCGGCTGCCCATAGGGTGGTGCAGTATAACCATAGCCAAAAGGTGCCTGGGGAGGGACTGCAACACTGGGTCCTGCTGTCAGCATCAACTGGGGCTGACCTAGAAAAGAAAAACATGAAGGGACAGAGGGTGGGGGGGCAGGAGGTGGGAGAAATTGTTAGCATTGTAGGACTGTGACACTCTAATCTCACCACTCGAACAACACAATCACAACTTAGAATGAGTTTGGTGGTGGCTCTTCTATCACAATTTTGGCATGACAATCACGCTAAGAAGGGTTCTGCCTAAAAAGCCAACAATTCAGGGCAGAGGACAGAACTATAATAGTAACTATGTTATTTCATTTAAAGCAATATTCACAGGCATGTCTGACATGACTGAGCAAGACAGCTGCCAATAAGCTCATCACTATATGGTATTCGCACATTAGTATCTGGTGACAATATAATAAGCACAGAAAAGCTTAATTTTTTAATGGACGTGTTTTTCCCACAGAGAAACTTTTAAAGTTAGATTTAAATTTCTGATTTAAAGGGGTGCCTGGGTGGCTCAATAGGTTAGCATCTAACTCTTGACTCTCAGGTCAAGATTGCAGGGTCATGCAATCAAGCCCCAAGGTGGGCTCTGTACTCAGTGGGGAGTCTGCTTAAGATTCCCTCTCCCCCTGCCCCTGCTCTCATGCATGCGAGATCTCTCCCTTTCTCTAAAATAAATAAATAATCTTAAAAAAACAAACCCACTGATTTAAACACACCTAAATAGTAATGAAATGAAATGGTAATCTAATGCATATCTAGCAAAGAATCTAGTCCTAATTAAGAGAAAACAAAAATAACAAGACATTTAAATATGCGTTAGATATGAATACATTAAAGTATACAACCTGTTTCAAATACTATGTTATGCCCCCAAAGTATTATTGTTCTTACTGTGTTTCCTATCTCAAATATGTCAAACATCTTGCTCGAATCTTTTAACCTGCTTTAATCTAATCATCTTTAATCTACTTTTACATTTATCTTCTCCAACTTTATCAAAACTACAGTCCTCTAAATTCCCCAAATCCTTTTTATCTACAATAAAAAGGAGATAACTGTCATAATATATTTGTATATTACCATTTCCTTTAGCAAGCTGGTCACAATTTTAAGCTTTCCTCCAAAGAATACCTGGCTATAGTGCTATAATTTATATCCTTCTAATTCATTGTTCAAATGAGTCTGTTCACCAAAAGTGAAAGGGAAAAGGGAAGTAGTTCAGAGAAGAAATTAAATTGCCTTCAATATTCAGTGAGAGTTGCAAGATCCTCTCTCTCTGGAAAGTTCTCTAATGGAAATAACCCAGTTCTCTGCCCTGGTTAGAACTTAAAGAGAAAATGTACTCTTTATGAAAAGCACACTAAAGACAGCCTTGGCATGTTCTCTTACCTTCTGCACTTCTGAAAACTAAATTCATTAATATTTTTTCTTAGTAATTTACGAATCAATCAGTGAGCAGGCAATAGGAAAATTTAAATTATGATCTTAAGTGACTGTTTTTTATGATGTCTTTGCATTTAAGATGACCTTAATGAATAATGTCAATGTCTGCTTTAAGACTGTTTTCAGAAAAAGATGGTAGAATTATTCCTAAATCAGTGAGCCTTTGGCACTTTAGAAACTTACTATATTTCTGTTTTGAGGTAGGATCCCTAAAGAATGAAAACGTCTGTCTACTACTTTTCTGTAGGGTTAAAAAGAGAGCAAGATTACCATAAACAATAGGTTGCGTCTCTGTAGCTTGTTCTTCCTCTTTTCTCAGTGATTCCGAAGCATCTAACTTATCCACCTGGAGAAAAACAGGTAATGTTACTTAGCACCTCAAAAGTATTACAAACCTAGGTTTATGGCAGAAAGTGGAAAAGCCTTAGTATGTTAAATTTTGTCAAAATAAAACAGACTAAAGAACATTCTCAGGCCCCCTCAAATTCATTGGCAATGTTCACAGTTCAGTCAAGGTGATTTTTAGCACTGTCATTATAAACCCTCAGGAAGGAGGGATTTATAAATGCCATAAAAGCTCACGCCAGGCTAAAACTGGGCATGCTAGGATGCAGCCAGCCTGAGGGAGGGAATTAACGAGAAGGAACCACTTTTTCAAAGGAAGTTTAAACCATATCATAGGTAATAATAATGAACTCATGACCAGGCAAGACTTCCCTCCCCAAAGGAAAAGATATTCAAAGAAGTAAATGAGTTAATGACTGGACAGATACTCATTTGGAATAAGCTATCTTTTGCCAACTGTGCACAGTTTCTGCTGATAATTGTTTAGAGGTGCAGACTGAAGTTAAGACACAAAGTGGCTCCATATTCCATCTTTTTAGATAAAGACAGGCTGCATGTTTTAATGCTCTATTTTCTAAGAAGTAGAAATAGTAGTAGGAATGCCTAATTTTTGCCCCAATGTCCTTGAGGAAGAATTTTTTTTTGCTTTTATTTAAGCAAAGAAGTAAATGGCTATTACATGCTAACTACCCTAAATAAAAGTGGATAGTATCAGACAGAACTAATACTGTGGGAGTCCAAATGTTTAAAAAAATAAAGAAAAAAATGAAAGAAAGGAGCTGGAATACACAGGTCCTTCCACAAGCTAGCTGAGTGACCCTGGCAAACCAGTACACTGATCCTCAAATTTCTGTATAATGATAGCTGAATAAGATATTCTGCAAAATTTATTCTAGAACTAACATGATTTGGTTCTCTAATTCTGTGAAGAACTGGGGAGAAATATTAGGACAGTGGGCTTATGGGATGTCTATTATACAACTTCCACCTGCATTTTAAACTATATTTGTCTTTTAAACTATATTTAAAAGTCTATCATTATACTTGAGGTAAAACCAAAACTTCAAATTTTGATGTTATCTATTACTCATGGTTTTCAAAGTCCTAAGTGCGCTGGGTGAGATGAGGGGCAGAGTGCAGGAAAAACTTTTAATGAATGTTCATGGCATATTCCTCAAAAAGGCAAATAGTGAAAACCACAAAAAAAGACATGCAGACTTCAGTGAAGAGCTATAAAGACTGGGTCCTAAAGAGGTTAAAGTAGCCCATAGTTTCTATTTGAAACTATTTAAAATAGTGTGTGTGGGGGCGCCTGGGTGGCTCAGTCATTGGCGTCTGCCTTCGGCTCTGGTCATGATCCCAGGGTCCTGGGATCGAGGCCCGCATCGGGCTCCCTGCTCTGCGGGAGACCTGCTTCTCCCTCTCCCACTCCCCCTGCCTGTGTTCCCTCTTTCACTGTCTCTCTCTCTGTCAAATAAACAAAATCTTTAAAAAAATAAAATAAAATAAAATAAAATAAAATAAAATAGTGTGTGTGGGTCTTCACAGGTTATTAAGGTCAGGACAGTATGTTGTATTTTGTCCCATATTAAATATTATAAATGTAAATCAAATGCATGCTAGTTTATCAGGGAATAATTTGAGAAAAGTAAGTTTGAGAAGAAAGTTGAGATGCCTTCAGATAAAATGTGGTTTTTCTACACTAGGAAAAGGGTTGGTCATGTTTTTGTATGCTATTTTCCTATTTTATAGCCTAAGTGTTCATGTGTTAAAAATTACCCCAATATCAAATTAAAAACAACCATGGAGAAGTACCATACAAAATACCCAATATTTGGCATTTAAAATTAAAAATTATTTCAGCTGTATACTTTAAAGCAAGTCTGTGCCATCAGGGTCAGATAGGGTTTTGCTAACTAAACAGTATCCAAGAGTAAGCTGAAGAGGTTATACAAAAAAGTACATGGATGAGTGTACATAACTTCCAAGTTATTAGAAGAAAAATCAAACACCAACCAAAAAAAAGTCACCACTGCATAATACATTTCCAGACTTTTCAAGGAAAAGAATCTGAAGTGAACACATGTTTAAACATTAAGGTCAGAGGTGAATCTGAGTCAGATGTTCAAGAAAGACGTCCTATTAAAGTAGTACACTGAAGATTTAGAAGAACTAGCAATATCACAATGCCCAGGCATGGACACAGGCAGGTTGGGCATAGGGGAAAAAAAACAAAAAATAATAACTCTGAAGGAATAGCATCAAATTAAGCAAAAAATTTTTATTTTTCTATATAAGAGGACAGCCTCTGGCACAGCAACATCCAATTTTTATTTCCATGACCCAATTTAGATTGCTCAAACAAAAAAAAAGCAGGGAAGGCTTTTATGAACACAAGCTTTTGTTAAGAGCTGTAACAAAAGTTTCTGATCCTTGGATTTAAAAAGAAAAATTAGAGGTAAGCATGTCACTGAGTTCAGTTCCATCTGTACTATTAAAAATTCACTATAATGTAAAAGGCTTTTCCACAAAGACTGCAATATGCTGCAGAGGAAAAGTTAACATGCAGTCAGTTATTTTGGTGTATGTGTGCATGAAAAAAAGGCAAAAGTACTGAAGCAAGAAGTGAGATCTGAAGATGATTGTTGCTATACAGGCTCTCAAGAAACACACACAGCCCACAGCAATGCTTTAAGAGTTTCAAAAGTAGTATGATGTAATTGCAATGACTGTTGTACATGCTTGATTTAAAACAATGCATAACACTGCAGTTCAATTACCTGTTTTTCACACACACGCTTTCTAACTGCCTTGCTTACTAGCTGCTGAAGGGCCTCACACACAATGCATTTTACTCAGGTTTGCCCTAAGTTCCAATGGTGATTCCAGTTTGGTTCAACATAATCCCAAGGCATTGTCCCCCACCCAAATTCTTTCAAATTTGTTTCAACTTTCCTTTACCTTCCCACCCTTTTATTACAACAATCTGATACCAAACATAAGTTTGTTTCTTATACTGGGATGGAGACAAGCCAATGAAGGAAGCAGCAACCAAAAGGTGCCTAATTACAGGAAGAAGTTAATATTGCTTTGTTATATACAGAAATACTCCATGTTGCTTAGCAACAATTATAGCAAGCTACTCTCATGATCAAAAAAGTTTTGATTCTTCTTGAAAATGGACTAGCACCATAAGAACTGGACACCTGGAGAAACATGAGGAAAGTCTCTTCGGAAGCAGCTAGTATCTCTTGTACCTACTTTCAGCAAAAAATTAGTAAGAATCAAGAGATCAGAAACTGGATCACAGTCCTTCAATACCAAAAAAAAAAAACCCCAAAAAGCCTTTTAGGGCATATATATACATACATAAATTCAACAACTGTCAGGCAAGCTCACAAAATAAAACCAGAGGCTGCTTAAATTTCTTTAGAGTATTATGAAAATCCTATTATGGTCCAGATACCCTGACAGGGAAGAGAAATTTCCTGAAACTTTGGAATTAATATGGAAACTCACCATGCTCGGTTTTTAATAATATATTTAAGAGAGACTGTGAACCAACTACTGATTAGCCTCCTTCCCTTCCTAAAGCCTATTAGCAGATTAGTAGCAAACATCTACTAATGTCCTACAGCTCTATTATAGTTATGTTTCAAGGGACTTGCAGAGGCTTTAGTGAAAATTTATTGGGGGGGAAAAAGCAGCAGCAGCAGTGTAGAAAAGGAAGGGGAAAAAATCATGCAAATTCCTTAGACTTAGTCCTCCAGACTTAAAGATGGAAAAGAATCAACTTTCACCTTTTCCTTTATTGCATCAACCTGCAAAGGAATTCAGAAGGTGCAGCTTAGAAAAAAATCAAATTCCATATTGAGCATAAAAAGGTAGAATCAGCAACAAAGATTTAGGGGAGCAACATCTAACCACAAAAAAAGGCATGAGAGAAGTGAAAATAAAGGGCATACTGGAAGCAAAATTTAGAATTTTTTTTAAACTTCAGAGCTTATTGCAGAAGAATTTATGCTAGAGTCAGTGTGATAGAAAGCAGCTTATCGCTAGTAAAACTTACAGCATTTCGGTTAACAGCAGCTTAGAGCCAGGTCTCTTAAGTTGGCATTATGCATATGAAAAGAAGCTATTCTCATCTATGGCTAATATAAGGCAACCATTTTCTTACACCGGACTTCAAGCCGTTTTTATACCGAAAATGTTAATTCTTAAAAAGTTATAACTGAACACAATGGTATCTACTTAGATGGCAGCCTAAGGAAATATTCATACTGGGGGCTATTAGTAGTACCTTTTTCCCCCCCTTTACTCAGGCATGCTGAAGAGATCAGATGTGAAACTGATTTTAATAAGCATGTTTTGCTTTAACAAATGGATCCTTTAGGACCATTTTAAAAAAATGTTCTACAGTAAAAGAGCTAGTAACTGTTGAGGATCAAGGGAGTAAAAAAAATATTATGACACCAAAAAGGGACACTAAGATTAAGTGAATTTTGTAAGATGATTATACCCACAGCTTGTTTAATGCATTTTGAGGTAATATGTTGTTAATTATTAACCTGCTATGACATTTTTAAATTAGGGGTTAAGCTACCAAAATATTGAAAAGATAAATGGGATGTTATAAAGAATATAGATTTTGCTTCCCCAGAAGAAACAGGCAGACATATTAAAGTCAAGAAGCAACCAAATAAAAGGGAATCTATACTACTAAGTTATGGATATCTGAGTTATAAGAACGGATTTGAGGAAGATGTTATTTTGGGCAAAAAAAAATCTTTTTAGTAGAGGATTAAAAGAAACCCAAACATACAACATAGGCATAACACTATTTACCCTCAGAAATACATGGGAGGGTAAACATTCTGACAAGTTATGTTTGAATTCCCTTTCTGTTCAATGTCCTCTGTCAGACACTACAAATTTCTGGAGAACAAAAATATTTTATGACAACCAAATGACTTACACTTCTACTAGAGAAAAAACATTTGGAAAAATAAATCTGCTGCATGTGGAATTTTATATATCCTAAAGATAAGTAGTTCTGAATACACCCAGAGGCACCATTACCTTTGTCAAGTATTCCTTCATGACCTGGATGAAATAGGGCATGGCAAAATCCATGATATTGTGCCTCCATGCAGTTTCCAGGACAACATCTGGCCTTAAAAGATCATAACAGGTAAAAAGACAAGCTCCAAAGCACTCTCTTTTTTCTTCCTGCAAAAACCACTGTAGGAGTTCTTCAGCCAACTCAGTATCTTTAGATTCAGAGGCATACTGCATTGCATCCTATTCAAAGGAAAGGATGAAGGTCAAACATTAAACTCAAATATACTAAACTGGCAAAACGAGTAATACAATGGGTGAGAAAAACATCACCGTCACATCATTTAAACTGAAATTTGCTGAAAGAAAAGATGACAGGGTAACTTTTTTTTTTAAACAGAGGTTTTGAAATAAACAGAAGATGACCCCTAGAATCAAGAAAGTGACTTAATTACCATCCCCCTCAAGTGGGAGCTTACAGGCAATTCTCATATACTAATACTTGTATAGACCATAATCACTTCAGATATACATTTTTAGGGTCAGACAGATCTAGTACTTGATTTAATAGGCCTGCCCCCACCAACTTTATCCACCTTGTACAGGCTATCTTTCTTGCACAGCTCTACACTCTGTTTCCAGCGATTGTTGCCTTTGAAGAGATAAGCAGCAATTCTTCTGAACTCAATGAGTTCATGTTTTTCCAAACGCTGAGCAAGTGAGATATTGTCAAAGTTGTCGTAAGCATCTATTGATGTTCGCAGAGCCTTAAAAAAAAATCCAATGCCAAATCAGTTTTAGTTTAAAATTTGTTCCATCATTTTTTATCAAAACGTCATTACTGTATATGACTTGACCGACATGCTATATGATGTGTATGTATAAAATACAACTTGATCAATGAGTCTTATAATACAATAGCCTAGATTCAAGCATCGAGCCAGAAAGTTGCAAGCTGAACAAGTATTGAGGTTCTTCAATTTGACTATGTAACAATAAAGTCCTCAAAGGTACTATAAAATTTCTAAAGGTACAATTTTCTCCATGGTTTTCAGTATCAAGAACTAACTTGCATAGTTATGAAAATGGGAGGATTTTAATTTGGAGGATAAGATCTTATGCTTTAGAGAAACTCCTGATCCAAGTAAACATGGTATTTAGTAATAACAGATCAGCATGAGATCTGAACCCATCATGTTGACAGTAAGAGAAAGAAAAAAGGCAACTGGCTTAACCTTAACTCTAATTTTGTGTTTGCAAAATTCTTCACAAGGCAAAGTTTATTAAGAGACAGATACTAATATGCTATTGAGCCAGAAAAGCAGTGAATAAATACACTTAATACCAAGTAAGTTTTACAGACTAGTTAAAAGATCAAAGACTTTTGAACCTCACCTAAAATCTAGATGCTTAGAGACAAAGTATAACCACAATATTTTTCTAAAGCATTAACTAAGACATGATCTAAGCAAAATTCTGCAAACTTGGCAATTAAAATTCAGATTTATCAACCCTGAAAACATAACTAAATTCAGATCCTAGGCATCTAAGTACCTCCTGCTTACAACCTAAGGGATAATGGGCTTTTGTACCCCAAAACATATCAACTCAATGACTCAATCCTAACTTGAGTTTTGAGATGCAAAAACTAAAAGGTTTTACCTGATAATCTTCTTCTGTAATGAAGAGGTTGTTCAGTGATTCATTCACAGATTTGTTATTGTGGTTTTGAACTGAACGCAAATACGGTTTCACCAGTGGTAGCTGTTTAACCTTTAAAATAAAGAGTTTTGTTACAAACATAGCATATCCTTAAAGTTCAAAGAAAGTTACTGAAATCTGTCTTAGTTCCTTGCTATGAGATTCTGAAGGGTTTTTTTGTTGTTGTTGTTGTTTTTTAAGATTTATTTATTTGACAGAAAGAGAGAGTGCACAAGCAGGGGGAGCAGCAGAGGGAGAGGGAGAAGCAGGCTCCCCACTGAGCAGGGAGGCCGATGTGGAGCTCAATCCCAGGAACCTGGAATCACGATCAAAGCCGAAGGCAACCGTTTAACCAACTACGCCACGGCCCCGAGGTTCTGAAGTTTTTAAAATTACCTTGCTGAAATAATTTACTGCACGAGTATGATCCAACCGTGGAGACAGCACCATCAGCAAATCATTTAACAACAGAGGCTTGAATTCTAAGTAGAACTGTATTGCTCTGTAGTATAGTTCTACATTGGCAACCTAAAATTGGGAAAAATCCATATGTAAGTTAAGAGTTATTTCCTAATGAGCTCTCTCCTTTCGAAGCTTCTATCTTCTGAAGCAGACCACACACCTTGGTGATGATATCTTTGAATTGCCCTTCTTTCCATGCATCAGTTGGATGATTCATCATAGTAATTATGGCATTGTCATATTCTTCATACTTGTCATATAAAAACACCAATTCTGCCCAAAGATGAGCTTGTTCTGCAGCTCTAAGCACCTATGTAAGAAAGACTGAATTGCTTTAGATAGGAGTCTGTAATTCTAGCAAAAAGCCTAAAAAAGGAAAGATATTTTAAAGTTTTAGTTACAGCTATAGAGCCACCTCACAATGTTAAAAGGTTGGGTTACCTTAGGAATATTCACTCTGGACCAGAACAGCTCCAGGTGCTCCCTCATTTTCTGTGGCTTAAATTTAGAATATAGAATAGCCAATTCGGTAAACATTCCCATATGAGCTCTCTCAAGTCCCAATGCTGCTTCCAACATGGTTATCAGTTCTTCAAAGTATCCTCGATCCTAAATAAGGGAAATACACAATTAAAGATAAGACTATCTGTGGCAATAGCTCTCAATTAATAAGAGAGTCCTGTTCATTACCTGATAGTAGTTGATAAGTTCCTCCAATTCATCTGCATGTACTACTATATGAAGCCCACACATCTGAGCAAGACGGAACTCCTTGCCATCTACACAGGCGAAGCAGACCTATCACAAAAATTTCAATTACGTAAACTCAAATATAAACATGGCTGGTTAATTCAATTAATCAGTTTAAAGAGATTTCTAAGAATCTTAATTCTTCACTCAAACTGGTGTTGAGATTACCTCTTTCCATGTTCGAGTACTGTTAGCTTTCCTAGCTCCATCAACAGCTGCCTGATATTCACCCAGGTGAACCAGGGTAGATGCCAAGCGTCCAAAATTGGAAACATTATTGTACAATAATTTAGCAGCATCATACATCTTCTCATCATAACAACGGTCACCAACCTGAAACAAACACAATCCATTTTCAGTAAGTGTAAACTCAATCCTCTTTCCAAAGTCACAACTCAATTTAATACTGAGAAACATTTTTTCTTGGAAATCATCAGTTGTGATAGGTTAGATACTATTTAAAAAGTTGCTTAACAGTTTATTTTTACACTCTGAAAAAAAATCCAAAGAGGAAACCCACTTGTTGGATATGAGCATTATTTGGCCCATTGATGAACTCTTCTAACTCTGCAAGGCGGTTTGTTTTAGCCAGGGCAAATATCAATTCTGTCTCCACATAGGACTCACGAGCCTTCTTACGGGCCATCTGCAAGTACTTCACTAGTTCTTCCCAGTTTCCTAGTTATAAAGAAGAAAATAAATCCAAACACTAACATCCTAACATTCACCTTTTCACTCAAGTAAATGAGAATTGTTAATTTCCTTTCTAAGGAAACAATATAGACAGTAACAAATGTAAATGAAGAAATGTATCTAAAATGGCAAAATTTCTATTACATTTCTGTATCATCACCGACCAAATGAATAGCTGAATTCCCCTTTCCCTTAAAGTTGTAAGATTAGAACTCGTTCAGAATTTTATGAGATTTCACGGGTGTATGGGTGGCTCAGTCAGTTAAGCATCTGCCTTTGGCTCAAGTCATGATCCCAGGGTTCTGGGATCAAGTTCTGCATTGGGCTCCCTGCTCAGCAGGGAGCCCGCTTCTCCTTCCCCCCACTCCCCGCTTGCGCTCCCTCTCGCTCTCTCTCTCAAATAAAATCTTAAAAAGAATTTTACGAGATTTCAAAATAGAAAATTAATCTTCCCTATGGACCTTTGTAAGTTCACAAAATGCAGCCCCCCTATATGTGGACAGATGGAGTGCTAAATGTTTTCAACAAGTAACCACGTAGTTATTTCACTCCCACATAAATTCAGAATAGACCAGAATTTTAATGCTTAGTTTAATCATAGCTTAGGTACATTTTCTGAGGTCACAAACACATAAAAGTAAGAAGTCATACCACTAGTGTTGGCAGCCTGAACAACCTCCATGTAGGATGAAGGATCATCTGCTTTGATATAAGAATCAATGGCTTCTTTCACCATTCCTTTCTGCAACTGGGCTTTTGCAAGCTGACTCCAGACTGCAGGTTCATTGCAGCGTTCAGCAAACTCATATGCCCGATCCAAATTTCCAATATGTTCAATCAAGACCTAGACAACCAATTTTTGAATCTGGGTTATAGCAGAATGAATCGTGCCACATAGCAATTACATTTAAACAGTTAGGATTTTATTGCTTTTCTATTGCCAAAGCAATCAATTATGCTGGGCCTAACAGCACAATGCATATATTAAATCAACTCAGGCAATCTGAAGATCTACCTGAACTGCTGAAGTATTGACATCAAATTTTCGGAAAATGGCAAATGCTTCTTCAAACAACTCATTGCAGATGGCGATATTGGCAATATCTGGGGCATCATAATTATCCAGGCGATTAATATACTCCATAACACGTGTACGGTCAGCCTTGATTGCAGTGAGGATGAGGAGGTTTTGCAGATTCCTTTTAAGAAAAAAAAAATTTGCATTATTTCAAAAGTTTATTAGTCATAAAGATTAAACCCTGTGGCTATGAAGAGTTTTTTTGTCTCAAAGGCAAGGTGAGAAGAGGAGGGTATTAGAAGAGTCAGAATTCAAACAACATTTTCTAATCTTTGTCTCTGATTGTTCCTTCTCAAAACTGATAGGCCCTAATTTAAGACTGAATATAAATAGCCAATGGGCCCTTCTTATAACATACCTGTGTTCACTGAATACAGAATTATCAAGGACAATTTTCTCCAGCAGTTCAATGAGTTCATTAGGAAGGTCTGCAGTCATAAAAGCCTTGACAGTTACTGACACTTCTTCAGGGTCCTGAGTCTCAGACAAAGCTGTCTGTACAACCTGCAGAGTATATAGACAAATATATATATATAGGGAGTTAAGTACTGAAAATCAAGGTGATTATGAAGACATTATCTATTAAGAATAAGCTGGCATCTCAGTAGAAAACATGGAGGAGAAATACCTTTAAATTCACCACACAATGGTTTTTCTACACAAATCCACATATACCCACATGTGTACTTCCATCCTAATTATATAATTTTTTTCTTGATTAAAATATTATGCATAATAACCACTCCTCATCATCACGTTCATGGGGTAAATATGAATTCAACTACATAGATGTGGCAACAGGGGACTCAGTAATTCCTCTATTTTCGGCTAATTGTATGGCTCTCAGGTGCTTCAATAAATATTTTTTCCAGGAAGATTTTTTTTTTTTTTAAGGTTTATTTATTTACTTGACAGAGAGGGGGGGAGAGGGGGAGGGGGAGAGAGAGAGAGAGAGAGAGAGAGAGAGAGAGAGAGAGAGAGAGAGAGAGAGAGAGAGAGAGAGACACACAGCGAGAGAGGGAACACAAGCAGGGGGAGTGGGAGATGGAGAAGCAGGTTTCTCGCTGAGCAGGGAGCCTGATGCGGGGCTTGATCCCAGAACCCTGGGATCAAGACCTGAGCCGAAGGCAGACGCTTGACGACTGAGCCACCCAGGCACCCCTCCAAGAAGCTTTGTATCTAAAATGAAAACTTTCCTTAGAAATGCTTCCTAGATATTATGCAGCCATCAAAAGGAATGAGATCTTCCCATTTGCAACGACGTGGATGGAACTGGAGGGTGTTATGCTGAGTGAAATAAGTCAATCAGAGAAAGACATGTATCATATGACCTCACTGATATGAGGAATTCTTAATCTCAGGAAACAAACTGAGGGTTGCTGGAGTGGGGGTGGGGTGGGAGGGATGGGGTGGCTGGGTGATAGACATTGGGGAGGGTATGTGCTATGGTGAGCGCTGTGAATTGTGCAAGATTGAATCACAGACCTGTACCTCTGAAACAAATAATACATTATATGTTAAGAAAAAAAAAAGATGGCAGGAGGGGAAGGATGAAGGGGGGGAAATCGGAGGGGGAGACGAACCATGAGACGATGGACTCTGAAAAACAAACTGAGGGTTCTAGAGGGGAGGGGGGTGGGGGATGGGTTAGCCTGGTGATGGGTATTAAAGAGGGCATGTTCTGCGTGGAGCACTGGGTGTTATGCACAAACAATGAATCACGGAACACCACATCAAAAACTAATGATGTAATGTATGATGATTAACATAATAAAAAAATTTAAAGAAAAAATGCTTCCTAGGAGAGGAACAAAAAATTAATAACCTTCAATGTATTCTTTTCCATATTTGTACTTCTACCGGGAGAATTTAAGAACCATTATAACAACCTTCAATTTTTAGGGTTTTAAAAAAATGTTTTCAATTTATGTGTGTGCAATATATTATGTATTTTAGTATAATTTTATTTTCTTCTACACTTTTTACTGCGTTCTCTCATAGTTAAATATGATATGGATATGATGACGGGAAACGTTTTATTCATAGTTAAAAAGATGAGCCTTAACCACATTTGCCAATTTTACCTGGTCAATTAGGGGTCTCCTGTAAGGATTGCTTTCCAGCAGTACACTACCCCATAATTCTGGATCCTTTCGGCGTACCAAATAGCGGGAAAGACTTTTGAAGAGGGAATTCTCATTGCAAACCTAAATAAGATCAATTAGGTTAGTTTCAAGATAAAAAGTAAAGACTTTTTATAGACTAACTTTTTTAAAGGTTATTTCCTATGATATATACCCTGTTTATTGTTTTTTTTTAAATCCATCACTTTTACATATAAACTTGAATAGGTCATAACCAAGTTTTTATTAAAATTCAGTATGTAATCCTAGACTAAAAGGAAAAAATGCTATAAAGGACATTACTGGGGCAATGACAAAATTAGAAGATTTTAAAATTATTCTGTCAGTGTCAAGATGACTGAAGTTGGTATCTACAGTGTGGTTATGAAAACAGAGTATCCTTAGTCTTAGGAAATACACACTGAAGAGGTATGCAACTTATTCTCATATGTACATATATACATATATATGTATGTATGGTGTATACGTGTGTTTATGTATGAGAGTGTATGAGAACAAAAGTGATAAAACTACTGGGGTTAAAATGTTAACAGGTGAATATAGACTTAATTTACTATTTTGACCACTTTAAATTCAGTTAGTGGCAGATAAAAGTTTTTTTTTTTTTTAAAAGCACACATCTATAAGGAATGCTCTGTATTATGTAAAGCCACTGTGAAACTCAAAATTCACTAATCTAACATTATACAGCAGGATTTTAAAAATGCAGCCTTCTCTCTGTACACATTTAGCTAGTAGTACTCACATTAATAAGTTCCAGATCACACTGGCCACGTTCATAAGCAACACAGGCCAGATGTGGATCTCTCTTCTCACAATACTTTCCAACAACTCGACTGTCATAATAAGGATTTTCACGAAGAAATCTCTCTGGGTTGTTATTACTGTCTATGTAGATTTTGGCTAATGCGTTGTGAGTAGCAGGCTCCTCACAGCCCTCATGAATTCTGGCCTCTAGCCAAGGCAGAAGCAGTTTCAACCTAGTATTAAAAACAAAACACAAAAAACCACATATACACACAAAACAACACAAAGCCACACGATATATTATTAAAAAAAACACACACAACTCATGACAATGCTAACTACAGAAGTACCTTAATGGTATATAATATGCTTTCCCATAAATAATTTTGAATTCTCAACAATTCTATTACAAATTGGGAAATTAAGATTCAGAGATGGCTAAATGATTTGCCTAAATGATTACACAAAAGGTATAGAAGACTCTCTTTAGAATCTCCCAGTCCTATGTGCTACGTTATTTAGATAGGAAACAGAGAAAAGAGATTATAGATTCATACTGTTCTTTTTTTATACTGGACAAAATATCCAGACTTCAGATAAAATTTTTTTGGAAGTAAGATGGGAATGTCATGAGAAAATAGGCCAGATTATCTAAGGTTCCTTACAATTTTAACACAATTAACAGACATTGCCTACAGCCAAAGGGGGCGATACCCTAAATACACAATGTGAACAAAATCCAGTGGCTTTAGAAGCTCTGGGCTTAGTAATTCTAGAAGTCATACGATCACTCCACCAAGGATCATGGTTTCACTAAGCTATAGCTTGTTTCAATGGTCCTTTTGACCACGGCTGAAGTGTTTAAAAGCACCTAGAGGGGGCTCCTGGCTGGCTCAGTTGGTGGAACATGCAACTCTGGATCTCAGGGTCATAAGTTCAAGCACCAAGGTGGGTAAGAAGATTACTTAAATAAACAAACGTTAAAATAAAAAACAAAAGCACCCAAAGGAAAAACAGTAGGTCATATTTTGGCTACAACACACTCCCACTAGGGTAAAGACACAAATTTGTATTAAGGCAAAAAAAAATCATGATCCTATAAACAAGTGCAACCCAAGCAGATGTGCCATGGCAAATGAAAAAAATAAACATTAGCTAAGGCACTTCTAGACTAGTGACTCAGATGTGAATCTAGTTTATCACAATATAATTTGTAACTTAAAGACCAAATTGTCTAACTACAACTATCTGGCTATTTGCCTGGAATATACAAACAAACAAGACTGTTTTCAGGTATTAGATTTAAGACTCAACTGAAACCTCTTCCTAATGTTAAATTGTTAGAACCTATAATTTCAAACTAGGCTCAAGCTTTTAAAAATCAGTATTATATTCTGTATCTCCACTGTCCTTGAATACAGAACTTTTGTTTGAAATATTCAAATACAAATTCTACAAATACCATTTCTAGAATACCTATGCCAACTCAGGTTAAAATTAAACCCCACAGGTTTTCTTGTTATCTCTTCATAGTCAGAGTAACTTCCCCACTGTCAGACCAATCTACCAACCTCATTTACTACATCAACACTTTCTAAACACACTAGTTCATCAAAATGTCCCAGCTAAAAAAAGACTTCATGGTATAATAAATATTAGAAACACTTATAATATATTCTCCTCTACTGGAAATTCAGAATTCATATTATCACATTAAGGTTCAAATTAAAAATCAGTTTAACCCACAGTTACACAGGGAATTCTTTTCTCTCATTATACTTGACATAAATTAGAGAAGAATTAGCTACTGAAACAGTGGTGTCGTACCTAACTAAAAACAGGTTTTTTACAGAGTTTACATTAAAAACATACAGTCAACCCACATAGCTGTAATTATAAACATGTAAATAATGTCTGACAAAATTGTAATGTTTTAGAAAACAGATTTTTTTTCAGCACTATAGCTAGCTTATCACTTCTAAATTAGGTGTCCCCAGGGAATTATGATCCATGTTTTATTGAATAGCTTTTAGGCAAATGGCAGTCCATATTTTTTATCCATTAGCATGCTGAGAGACTACTAATTTCTCCCATTTGTGTAGGTTAAAATGGTACTACACCTGTTTCTTTTTTCAACCTCAGCAACAAGCTCATCAGTAGAGAATTGACCTCTTACAACAAGAATCAAGTTTTTAATGACATCTTCAGAGCAATCAACATCAAGCAATCCTCCAATAACCACAGGAAGTCGACTTGGATTCACCTATGGTTAAAAAAAAAAATGCCATTATGTTATTAATAAGCAAAGTAAAAAGGAGTTTAAAAAATTAAACTCATTTCCCTCTTTTAAGCTCAATTTTAAAATTCAGTAATAAACCAAGAGTCTAAATTTACAAGTAGACAGAAAAAGTTAGGAGGAAGTCTGGGTTGGTTAATTACTTATCTCAGCATTGCTCTAAATTAAGTCAGTCCATCCAAAGAAGCTACAGTCACAGAATGTCTATGGAAGACTAAGTAAAAGGCCTCCATTACAGCAAAACTGCTTGTCTACATGGATATCTACATGGATCTACATGGTATCTCAGGGGTTGGGTTATCAAGTAAATAGCATGTAGGTCACCCAACTTCTTCAACTACAGCACTCCGTTCTGTTTTATGCTTAACATGAAGGTAAAATTCTAATCTAAATAAGGATTCAGGGGGTGGGGGCGGGTACACGTTGACAGGAACTGTAGCAGACCGCTCCCATTTTGTACAGTTTCAAAAGGATATGAAGATTACCAGAGTGTGAGAAGTAAAATTTACAATAAGGTATTTTTAAGTAGCACTTACCTTCTGTACATATATCTCTATATACTTTTGAAGATTATTTCTATATAAATAGAGCACCAAATCATGGACAAAGTCAAATCGATCACATACAATGATAAGTGGTAATTGATCTGTTAGCTTCGCTTCCTGAAAAAAGAACAAAATGAAGCCTTAGTTTTCTCCTTCTGTGAGCTAGCTAATCTATGTAAAATACGACAATCTGTTCCTACACTGCTGGGAGAGGCCCACATAAACTTGGAAATGCCCCAGTAGCTGGTGTGTGCCTATCCCAGTCCCACTAAATTTTTACTAAGCAAAATACCAAGTCCTTTCCACATACACCCTTTACCAAAAAAAGTAACAAATTAAGATTTGTGAGCCACCAGTGGCATTTAGGATATAAAATCATCACAGTAGGACTTTCATTAATAGTAACATTGCAAGTGAGTTTGGAGTTGACTTAAGAACTACAGTCACATTTGAAAATTACGGCATAAATGGCTCCTAGTTGTTTCAAACTAATGATTTTTTTACCCCTCCCAAATTCCAATCTATATAGCCAGCCTCTAACACTATTACAATAAAGCCTACAAGGAGCAGCATGATGGTTTAAAAAAAAAAAAAAAAAAAAGCACACAAGGAAAAGACATCTTTAAATTACCAATCGCTTTTACCATTACAAATACCAAGCTATAATCCTACTTATAGATTGACACAGATGTTACAGACAGGTAGGTAAGACCTGTACCTGGGCATTTACCTGATACATGTCCTGTTACATTCCACAGACATAAGGTACAGCACAAAAAACAACAGTTTCCATCAGGAATTCATTTATACACAGTGAAACATTTCTCAATAAGTGATTCCTCTATGTCAGTCTACTAAGGAAGTACAATTAAGCAGGATAGGACTTTCCCCAATGGCAGCCACTGAGAACATTATTTGCAATGTTAAAATAAAATGGTTCCTAATTTTAGTGCATATCACTCATCCAATTATTTATAAATTATGTATAATCTGAAGATTAGCCTATGAAAGGTTCAGAGAACACCAAACTAACTCTGGGAATCAGGAGAATTGCTAAATAAAAAATCAAAATGGCTGTAAATCTGAAGTGGAAGTCCAGCTGCAGATTTTTCCAATTAAGGAAAGTCTAAAGCATGTTAGCACCGTGGAAACTCTGTACTAACAGCTACAATCATTTCTAGAAAAAATGTTGGATCTACCTATCCAAAAGATTTCAGTTGGCCAAGTTTTTCCTACTAAATGAACATCAGAAAGTTAGTGCATCAATACACTAATCTTTATCCCCTTTAATATACACATAAAATATTATATACTTTATTTTACCTCTTAGAAAATACACTTGGAAGTAATGTAAGATTACCCAGGTGTTCTATTCTCATGCATGGTGTTTAAGACTTCTGCTGGTAAAGACAACTATATTGTATTTCTAAAGAAAATTTAAGATTGGAAAAGTAGATAAAAACTGTATTTTCTTGACTGTCTAAATTTGCACATGATTTCACACATGGGAGTAATGCTATTAATATTTTAAATTATTTACTAAAAAGGTTAACCCTCTAGCTATTATGGTTAAACATTTTAAGAACAAAACTGAAACTATATAAACAGGTTCAGAGGTTTTCTTAAGCATTAAGTTATTCACTTAACTAGTATTTACTGAGTACCTATAAACTGGACACTGTCCTTATGCAATATAGATATAGCAGGGAACAAAGTATTCTCTCAAGGAACTTCTGTTCTAATGGGAAAAGCAGTCTCTCAAGGAACTTCTCTTCTAACGGGAAAAGGCAATGTCGTGTAACGTTAAGTGTTTTAAAGAAAAATAAAGCAGGACGTGGGGGAGGTGAAGATGGAATAGGGATAGGTTTTATTCAGGGTAATATGAGACATCCTTTCTCATGACATTTCATCAGAAATCTGAACAAAGGTAAGGAATTCTAGTCATGAAGATTTAAGAAAAAAGCAGAAAAGGACACAAGCAAATGTCCTGGGGCAGGAGAGGGTTCAGGGAGTTCCAGGAATAATAAACAGGCCAGTCTGGTTTAAGTACAACCAGAAGAGAAAAATGGTAAAAGAAATAAGATCAAAGGTAGCAGCAGAAAGCAGACCATGGGTCTGAAGAACAGTTCCATGCTTTCTACAGAGAGCTACAGTTTCATAGGGTGAATGCATGAGCCAAATGATGCTAGTAAGACCATTTCATCCTGCTCACGGACTACTTCAAAGGAGAAGTCATAATCTACCAATCTTTGTACTTCTGGTGGCTAACATGTAATTGGCACTTAAATGTTCAAGATCAGAGTATTTTTCTTATCAGAGTTTACATATAACACCAGTCAATTTTCATACACCTAGTTATCTCCAAAATGAAGTTTAATGACAGTGATGATGAGATGTAGCATTCTACATTCTACAGGCCAATAAGGAAAGTGAATAAAGGGCCCAGTATGTTCTTTCTTACTACTGGGGTGAAAGATTGAATACAATAGTAGCATCTAAGTACTAGACTCTCATCTCAGGCAGAAGACAAGACACAAGGTTTACCTCTAACTTGGGCTAGAGTTAAAATTCCTTCATCAAGTCAGAAATAACTTAAAACCAAAGAGAAAACTTGCCTGATAGAAAGTGATCACATGTTGGCTGCCTCTACCTTATTTCTAAGGCCCACCAACACAGCTGATTAACAACGGTTATCACCTGAACACCTATGGCGTACCAGGTACTTGACTAGATCAACAAAGCTTCTGGCTGGAGAAACTGAGGCTGAGGCACATTAGTCAATTTTCCTGAGGTAACAGCTAAACAAATACCGAATGAACAAACAATAGCTAATGACAGAAATAGAATTTAAACCAGGGCTGACTGGTTTAAAAGCCCAAAATCCACATTCATTTCCCTACTCTATCAGACTTGCACCTAATTCACAGTGTGATATGTGGAAGGGGAGTCCTCTTCTCATTAGATCTCAGGGGCTAAGCAACTTAAGGTTACACAATGCTAAAATCCAGAGGATTTTTTTTTGAAGCTCAAAATCATAATTAAGTGAAAATAGTTAAATTTAGCCCCATTTTACATATAAATGACTCAAAAATACAAACCCAATTCTAAAGAAATGACAACTGAAGCCCAACAGTCGAGAGCTTAGTAACACCGAAAAGGAATCAGTTTAAGAATCTAGTAGTATTTTTAAAAACAGCAAACAGTACCGATTTTCAAAGGAGGAACTGAATTGTTGTCATGGGTACTCTAGTCAAGCACAGAGCATCAAATCTTTCTCATTTGGAGGGCTTTTTGACACCAGAAAGACTTGGGTTCCAATATATTGTACTAGCCAGGCTACTGAGAATATTCATGATGGCCAAGACATTATATAAAGCTATACATATTATGAGGAAAGGTTTATCTTTTAATCTAAAATATAAGGCAACTTCTATACTTTAAGTACCTCATTGTATTAAAACCTCTAAGAGTTTACCGTTTAATCTAGAGCCCAGTAATTCTTCAAAAGAGCAAACAGCTAATAAAACTATAGATTTAGATAATCTATGTTATTTTAGATACAGCATAGGAGCAGGAAAAGCCCATTTTTTCTATTGAATTACAAAATAATCATTTTGGTTTTAGTTTCAAGGTAAAATTCTTCCAAAAGACAAAAAATACTTAAGAACTTTATATATAGTCTCCAGAATCATTTCATATATATATATTCATATATATAATTTAAATGCAAAATACAAATACATATATTTTTAAGGGGTAATCTAAGTGTTCTATAGTTTACCTGATTTTTATCGACAACTGCCAATTTTAAAGCTTTAATTTTTTCTCATAGTGTAACTGCCAGATATGAGAATAAGGCTTAAGTTAAGTAAACATCCCTTAGGTATGTTCTGATGAGCTAAAATTCTTTAAACCATTACTCTTCACTGCAATACAGGCAGTTCTCTATAACTAGTATCGCAAAGCTGAGGGGGGTTTTTTGTTAGATCTTACATTCAGTTTAGTGAATTATACACGATTAATATTTAGTTTCTAGAGAAAAGCTAATTTGATGAGAGAGAAACCTGCCCTTTAGATAACAAAACCTTTGTATATAAATAGAGACTCCTGAAAAGGACACTGAGGGCAAACTGATCTTAATCTTTAATAGGAGCATTCCTGAAATTCTAAAGTGACATTGAGAATCTCCAACCACTTTTCAAAATTTTTCTTCCAAATTTCAAGTGGAAGGAAATTCTTTTGACATAGTGCTATTTTTTTCTTCTTTTAAAGAGATGTTTGTTCTTAAGTATCACTTACCAATTCCCTTCCTTATTTCAAAGGAAACCAGAGTATTAAGTTTCGAAGAAATAATTCAGCACATAATTTGAGAATGATAAGAATTTCCCATTTAGGAAAAACAGTATTTTTTTTAATTTATTCATTTGAGACAGAGAGAGAGCACACGCATGAGTAGGGGAGAGAGGCAGAGGGAGAGGGAGAAGCAGACTTCCCACTGAGCAGGGAGCCCGACGCAGGGCTCGATCCCAAGACCCGGAGATCATGACCTGAGCCGAAGGCAGATGCTTAACCATCCGAGCCACACAGGCACCCCAGGGAAAACAAATATTTTAAAACTATGATGAAACCTGTGTAAAACTGCTGATCTTCAACCCAGCCAGAAAGTGCATTACTCAAAACCACTTACCTTGAGAAAATTCTTGACTCGCTCAGGATCATAGCAGTTGCTTTCTCTGCAGATTCTTTCTACTTCTTTGATCTGCCCAGTCTTGCAAGCTGCCTGAATATACTTAAAGTGCACATCTGGGTCCTGACTAAAGTTAACAATGGATCCCAAAAAATAAAAGAGACCTTAAAGAGACAAGTAATTGAAATTAAGCATAGGTGCACCTTTGAAAATGAAAGAACTGAAAAATA